>NC_092341.1:206797500-207097500 GCF_046630445.1 Rutidosis leptorrhynchoides | reverse complement strand
GGTTCAGTGGTTTAAGAGTGTGTTTGTTGAAGCAGGAGGTCATGGGTTCAAACCTAGGCTGCTGCAGTTTATGTTTTTTTTTAATAAATAGCTGCACATGTTGGACTAAGAGTGATTGGGCTGTTGGGCCAAGAGTGGCTAGGCTGTTCGGGCTCGAAACAGAATACGGGTTATATCTATATATCTGTGATTTATAAGTAGAAATATAGAATTAGAAGAATGGTTTAGGGGGTTATTGATTAGCAAGAGGTCATGGGTTCAAGTCCAGGGAGTGGCTATTTTTTTTTGGAACTCTTTTCATGTGGGGTAGTCTTTTCTAATTATTATTATTATTATTATTATTATTATTATTATTATTATTATTATTATTATTATTATTATTATTATTATTATTATTATTATTATTGTTGTTGTTGTTGTTATTATTATTGTCATTGTTATGATTATTGTTATTATTATTATGAACATTAAGTATTATGTATTTTTATCAAAAGTATTATTTTCGTTACTATTATTATCAAACTTTTCGTTTCATTTAAAAACTACAGTTATTATCATTATTATTAATAAAGTTATTATTATTATTATTAGTACATCATTATGTTTATTAAAAACTATCTTTTCAAATAGATAAATATTTCATATATAAATATACTCTTTACATGTACTATAATTATAATAAAACTTCATATAACTAAATATATCAAATATATCAAATTTATTAAAATTATTTATATAAATAATTACAAATGACAAACTATCGATTTTAAATGTAACACTAATTAATTATGTATATAAACCGGGACATATTAATATAACTATAAAAATAATAAATCAATTTGAATATATACACAAATCAACTATACATAATATATAAATTAAAATATAATAAAAATATTTATTCGATTACTATTATATATATTAATGAATATATACAAATGATATAGGTTCGTGAATCCGAGACCAACCCTGCATTGTTCAATATAGTCATATGTATTTTTACTACAAAATACATTAGGTGAGTTTCATTCGCCCTTTTTACTCTTTACATTTTTTGGCCTGAGAATACATGCAAATGCTTTATTAACTGTTTTACAATATTTATATGCGTGAGTTTCATTAATCCCTTTTTTAAATGATTTTGCAATATATATTTTTGGGACTGAGAATACATGTGCTGCTTTTATAACTGTTTTACGAAATAGACACAAGTAATTGAAACTACATTATATGGTTGAATGATCGAAATCGAATATGCCCCTTTTTATTAAGTCTGGTAATCTAAGAATTAGGGAACAGACACCCTAACTGACGTGAACTCTAAAGATAACAAGCCCCATCCAAAGTACCGAATGCTTTAGTACTTCGAAATTTATATCATGTCCGATGGAGGATCCCGAAATGATGGGGATATTCTTATATATATATTGTGAGTGTCGGTTACCAGGTGTTCAATCCATATGAATGATATTTTGTCTCTATGCATGGGACGTATGTTTATGAGAAATGAAAATATGAAATCTTGTGGTCTATTAAAATTATGAAATGATTATTTATGTTAAACTAATGAACTCACCAACCTTTTGGTTGACACTTGAAAGAATGTTTATTCTCAGGTATGAAAGAAATCTTCCGCTGTGCATTTGCTCATTTTAAGGACATTATTTGGAGTCGATCTTCGCTCTGAGATCAAATGTTGATGACTTCGTCCAGATGGATTAGGACGGGGCATTTCAGTTGGTATCAGAGCGGTGGTCTTAGCGAACCAGGTCTTGCATTAGTGTGTCTAACTGATAGTTGTTTAGATGCATAGGTGAGTCTGGACTTCGACTGTGTCTGCATGTCAAAAGTTTTGCTTATCATTTAGTGTCAAAAAAAAAATTAATTTCTTATCATCCTTAAAGTATAGACACGTATTACTGCCTCTATTGCATAGACAGTGTATAGATAAATTCATATCTTAGCGTATCTGTTATTGTTACCTTTACCTGACAACTTCCGTAGATTCCTCCGTAACTTATGGAATTTTAGTATTATATATGCATATGTAAATTATGTATTGCAGGGTACTAATCTACATCCTATAATCTAATTCTTATCGAAAATCCTTCATCTGATCGTGCGAGATGAATTCCTCAACCAGTTCAAATCTCCTCGGATTCCGACAGCTATTCCGACATGGATATTCACCTAAGCTCCGGAAGCAGCGTCACCAGAATGAATCAACCAATCATCCATCTCCAATTTATCTGATGAGTTCGTAGTCTACTTAACCAATGGAGATGCGTAGAAAGTGACCCTTTCCATCAACCAAATTCACCTCTTGGTGAAGAACCTGTAGCACTTACCGGCGAACCTGTCCGAAACACCAATTTCACACTCATCTCCAGAGTATCTCGCCACGATTATATTCTATCTAAAATTCTAAACTTTATTCATTCGCTCGTTCCAACCGACAATCACCCTGGAATAATAAAAGAAGTCAATAAACTTCGCGCTCAAAAAATAAATTTGGAGAATATGGTGCAAAATGTACCAGCTTCAGCAACATCACCGACACCAACAGTACCATCAGTAACAACACCAGTACCCAAGTTTCAACATCACATGCCTCAACATCTCATTCTGTACCGCGAGTATAATCACCGTTCTACATGACGTTCTACATCTTCGCTCTTCATGATGATTAAGTAATCTCTAATGTTTTAGAGATTATGTATAGTAGTTCTAACGGTAAAACAAACGAGTTTAATATTATATTAACTCATTTAATCCATGATTACATCTGAGGAAAATATATATAAGTATATTTCCATAAAGATTGTAATTAAAAATTATTTCGTACAAACTGTTTATGGTGAAATTATTTTAACGGGTAGGTAATACCCGATGAATATTTAGATTTCACATTAATATGTTACAATGTACATTCTTCGAATCTGTTTCAAAAGTCATTTACTATTCTATTTACAACCACCTATATACGTATCCATTCACCAAAGAATAACTATTTTCATTCAAATTCAATTTCATATTTGGATTTTGATTTATCATAATCCAACAAGTGGCATAATGAAGAAAACATTGGACAAAATAAAATTTGTTAGAAACAAACAAATTAACTATGAGAAATTTTGTTAAGAATCCACGCTAACTGTTCCTAGCTAACTGATTACATTTTATCTATCGCAGTTTATTTATCGCAATTTAATTATCGCAATTTTATTTATCGTCATTTAATTTCTGTTATTTACTTTACGCACTTTATTTATCGTCATTTAATTTCTATTATTTATTTTACACACTTTAAATATCGGGACACGTATATAAGGTTCTGACATATCATATCGACCCATCTATATATATTATTTGGAATAACCATAGACACTCTATATGCAGTAATGCGGGAGTTAGCTATACAGGGTTGAGATTGATTATATAATAATATATATAGTTTGAGTTGTGATCGAGTCTGAGACATGTACACGGGTCACGATACATATTAATTAATTCGAATATTATATATTAAATTATATATGAATTATTGGACTGTCAACTGTGGACTATCGACTGTGGACTAATAATATTGGACAATTAAAATGAATTAAAATATTGAATATAACATATGAAACTAAACATTTCTTCAAGTTTGCCACTTGATTTCATCTTAAACCTCATTTGTATCTTGACGATTCCAATCTACGTTCATACATTACATAATTCTTGAAAAGACCTCAATCGAGAGGATGAACCAACCGCACTTCATCTACAGAAAGAAAAGATTGATGCGTATAGTAATGCACCTGAAAACACTCAGAACCTGAGTAAACGTTTAACACATATCTGTGCTAGCTCCTTTGGCATTGTTATTACCGAAAATAACATTGCAACTCTTTTTCAAATTAGCAAATTTTGTCACAGCTCCGGCAAGTCAACTTTGACTTTTCGTTCGAAACAACCTTATTATAACCTTGAATTATATGTGTGCTCTTTTATTATTACCGGGAAATTTTTATTAAATTCCACCATATTACCAGCAGATGTACCAACAACCTCGTTGCTTCTTGGCTTAAACCTCTCCGATAAATCACTATATTTATCTATTGAAACCCTATCATATACTCATCCGCATCTTGTAACGAGAACTGTCATACCAATTACCGGGAATCAATAATCAGTACTTTGAAAACTCACAGTATGTCTACATCAACAGTTATATGTATAACACTCATCTCTTAGAATTATGATCATTCATTCTGAAATTCTGAAAAGCACTTAGTCTACAAATCAATACTCGGAATGTTGAAAAAGCGGAATGAAGCAACAGAAAACGTAGACAATCGTAAATGACCTTAACTATCGGAAGTTTGATGATAAAGAATAGTATGTTGGAAAAGCTCAGAAAAGTTGGAACTGGAAAACGGATTAAGCTAACCACGAAGGAGACCAAGGACAAAAACAAGGACCATACCTTATATTCAAAGAATCCAGATAATTCTGGATCCGTTGAAATTTTTAGAGAATATCTTGCTCCGAAGTCATGTTAAAAATCTTGCGGAAAATCTTTCTCCATCAACCATCGAACTTATAAATTCCAAAATATCATCATCAATATCTTCGATATTTATGAGGATATTTTCATAAATATTCTCATCTGAAATTATATACCTCTTCGTGATTCCTGTGTATCATTATATTGGAAACATTCAATAGAAAAATTTAGTACCGAAAAGCAGATTATGCGAAACTATGAAGGAAGCCGTGGACAAATCACAAAGAATAAGTTTGACTACAAAGAATCCAAATGATTCAATGCCTGCTGAAGTCTTTAGCGAATATCTTGCACTTTACTCTAAACCCTTGGGGACAATAGTTTCCATCATCCTCTGATCTTAAATATTCCGAGATATTATCGTATCTTTCATTATAAATATCCTCCATATTTCTGAAGATATTTTCATAATTATTCTTATCTGAAATCATTAATCTCTTCGTGCTATCAGTGTTACATCATATAGAAACTGTTAGTTTCTATATTCTGTAAACTTTCGAGCTTAAAATATGAATGTTATTGAAGTAATGTTGGGAACTGATGCATGAGTTAGTATAATATAATGACACTTGATCAACGTGATTATATTACAGTACTTCATGCTGAGTTTCTAATGGGACGTGATGATTTACAGATCATAACGTCATCATGTGCCATGTTACATAACTCTGTCATTCTGCTTAACTTCTGAACATATCAAGAAAGTATATTCTTGATAGTTCTATTCTCAGTGAATCTGGTAATTTGACAAATCAAATCGTGCTATTACGTTCCTTCTTATTTAGAACATTAATAATGTTCATTCTGAAACTTATATCTGCGAATTCTGGACCATTACAAGAGATGCCAAATCGCCAGAAGGAGAAACAAAGGGACAAAGCTCTGAAATAGAAAGTGGAGTATAAATCGCAGAAAATAGGAGGGAGTATTAACTGTGGATAACAATGATTATAGGAAACAGAAATAGAGACATTGAAATATAAGGGGAGATATAAAGCCCAATAACAACACGGAAATTACAGACCGTGTATATCAATGTTTATCGCAACATAAGGACACGAGAAAAATTAAAAACACTATAACCCCAAGGGCGAAGTAAAAGAAAACAGATTCCTCCGGTGGTAAATAAATAAAAGAAGATTGATAGAAACGATAGTCAGAAAAATATCAAGGATTAGAACGGGATTAAGCATTTTCACAATCTTTTGGATGGATGAAATAAGAAAGAAAGTATGGGAATGGTGAGAATAATGGAACGGAAGAGTTTAATTTATAATGGAAATATCGGACAGAGTAATCGAAGCAGATCACCATATTTAATCATAGAGATCTTAATTTCCTTACTCGCCGAAGAATCAAATCTTTTAGATTTCGAAGATTTTCTTTAAATCCCTTGAATTCCGGAAATTCAACCAAGACAACATCAAAAGTTAAGACGCACCTTATTTTTTTTAAAATTCGACCATGACTAGTCAAAAGTTATGATGAAACTTGTCTTTCTCATTTCAATCTTTTGCGACAGTTTCACTCGTACGCTTCACATAATCGAATCGTTTTATCTATATTAATCAATAATGATAAATCACTTTTTATCAGCTCATATTTGTCATAAAAAAATTCTTATTGTTAGCCATGACGACCTCACTCAAATTTCGGGACGAAATTTCTTTAACGGGTAGGTACTGTGACGACCCGAAAATTTCCGACCAAATTTAAACTTAATCTTTATATGTTTCGGCACGATAAGCAAAGTCTGTTAGGTTGAGTCTCAAAAATTTTGAACGGTTTCATATATTCAATTGACCTTCGACTGTTCCCGACGATTCACGAACAACTATTTGTAAATAGATATGTATTTATATATACTTATATACATAAATGATAATTGAAAATATAATTCGAAATATTATATGTTGTTATTAGAATTAATTAGGTAAATTAATAATAACTATTATTATTTAAAACGTATCTATATAAATAAAGTATATTAAGTATATATTTTGTGATTTCAAATCTAGTTAGTAAACGGCAGTAACACTCAATCGCCATTCGATGGATATTACACAAGTTAAATTCAAACTTATATTATTTTAAAATAAACGGTGATCCGAAAATGAGTTTTACAAATTATAGACTTATTAAAAATGTATTTAGGAAATATTTATTTAATTTTAAAACTTTTTATATTTTACTTGGGGTTGGGAGTGAATAATTAATGTAAGTTTTATTTAATAATTAATGATCAAATTTTATACCATAATGACCGAAATAAATAAAGTTGATTACTATAAAAATTGAGGATTTTTCCGGGAACTTTTATCCGCCACTGATTTAACAACGGAGTACGAATTTCAGTCCCTGAATGAAATAGTAGACGACGGCTAACTTAATCACATGTTTTTATTTTAAATATTATTAAAATTATTATTAAATTATTTTATGTAAACCATGTCGACGGAAATTGAATTGGGTTTACTGTGCATGTTTGAATTATCATGAAAATTACTATTTGTAGTACTGTGTTCTTTTTCAATTGATCTCCACTATCAACTAACATTATTACTTATATATATAAGTATAGATTTATTATAGACGAGAGAATAATTAATTTACTGTTTCCCTTTTATTATATTTGTGTTTTAGTGTTTGTCTTTGATTCTTTGCACTAGCTCCATTTTACACATATAATATACATATGCAAATGCAAACATATTACACACACATACATGAAGAACTCTCCCGCTGGCCACCACACTTCACCACCTATATCAACCACCCTTCTCCATCGGTTTCCACCTTCATAACCATCGTAACGTACCCACGTCCACCTTCACCTTAAACCATCAATCCATTTTGATCACCACCCAAAACTAGTCATTCTTACTACTTGTCTAAAATCAAACAACAACCCAAACTAGCCATATTTTCTTGTTATTGCAGCCGTACCCAATTCTGTTTTGGTTCGATTAAACTCAACCAAGGACACCATCTTCTTGTTGATAGTGCCAATATACGGAAACCATCATTCTAATTGTTGTTTGTTCGAACCAAGATCACCTCCGCAATCACCATCTTCCATCATTCTTTCATTATTATTTTTTTTCTGTTAACAAGCATAACCACCACACATCACCATTATTTGTTCTTATTTTCTGTTTCCAACCGAAGACCCATGTGACTGCTATTGCAATGTGCAGCCTCCTGAACAGATCCAACACCATCGTTAGTGCACTTGTTGTTTTCTAATCGATACCCATCTCCAAGAACACCACCATCTCTTAAACTACCATCAACTCTCTAAATTTTCTGTTTCTTCTTCGTAAGCACTACCACCACCTTGAACCTGAATCATCACCTGCACGAAAACCACACCCATTTAACCACCATCATCACCTTACAAACTCACCACCACTTTACGATCACCAGGTACAATCTCACAGCCGTCACCACTATATTTTTCTCTCATCTCTCTCTCTCTTAAATTGAAAACCACCATAACCACTATCATTGAACCCAGCTTCTATTTTGTTTCTGTTTTTCGTTGAGCAACAACAACAAACCAATCATCACCCATAACCACTTAACTTCTTCTCTTTCTTTGACAACCGCCATCCACTCTTTTAATCACTATCGATCATATTATTTTGTTTAGTGGTTGAACCGCCACCACCTTTGGTTATTTTTTTTTATTTTTCTTTTCGTTACATGATTCTAAGTAAATAGCAGGCTGCTCGATTGTTTCTTGTTTATGTTTCAACCGTAAAAACCCAGGTTGTTGTGCTGTATAAATACCGTAAATATTGAAGACTTTTATTCGCCAAACCTACTTGCAAAAAGATCATGTTTGCAGCTGTATTGTTCTCTGTTTCTGTCAGCTAAAAAGGTGGAGAAGCAAAAAGAATCAAACACCTTTTTGATAAATGACGTGGCATCTAATAAAACCTAAACCCAATCGCTTTGTTAATTACTTCTTAGGCTTACTAACGGGTTGGTAATGATCTTCAATGTTTTGGCCTGATTATAGTTGGGTTATTTTGTTAGTGGGCCTGTATTACGAAACCATCCCATAAATATGGTTACTTTCATTTCCTGTTTTCTTGTCTGAATAAAGATCAATGTAAGGGTGGTGACATTAAGATGAGATGATAATTATGATGATGATGATTAAGTTTGGTTTTGTAAAGAAGAAGAAATAGGCAAAACAGTCGAGATTGGATAAATAAAAATTATGCCGTGTATTAAATGGAAAGGATTAGAGGGTTCAGTGGTTTAAGAGTGTGTTTGTTGAAGCAGGAGGTCATGGGTTCAAACCTAGGCTGCTGCAGTTTATGTTTTTTTTTCAATAAATAGCTGCACATGTTGGACTAAGAGTGATTGGGCTGTTGGGCCAAGAGTGGCTAGGCTGTTCGGGCTCGAAACAGAATACGGGTTATATCTATATATCTGTGATTTATAAGCAGAAATATAGAATTAGAAGAATGGTTTAGGGGGTTATTGATTAGCAAGAGGTCATGGGTTCAAGTCCAGGGAGTGGCTATTTTTTTTTGGAACTCTTTTCATGTGAGGTAGTCTTTTCTAATTATTATTATTATTATTATTATTATTATTATTATTATTATTATTATTATTATTATTATTATTATTATTATTATTATTGTTGTTGTTGTTATTATTATTGTCATTGTTATGATTATTGTTATTATTATTATGAACATTAAGTATTATGTATTTTTATCAAAAGTATTATTTTCGTTACTATTATTATCAAACTTTTCGTTTCATTTAAAAACTACAGTTATTATCATTATTATTAATAAAGTTATTATTATTATTATTAGTACATCATTATGTTTATTAAAAACTATCTTTTCAAATAGATAAATATTTCATATATAAATATACTCTTTACATGTACTATAATTATAATAAAACTTCATATAACTAAATATATCAAATTTATTAAAATTATTTATATAAATAATTACAAATGACAAACTATCGATTTTAAATGTAACACTAATTAATTATGTATATAAACCGGGACATATTAATATAACTATACAAATAATAAATCAATTTTAATATATACACAAATCAACTATGCATAATATATAAATTAAAATATAATAAAAATATTTATTCGATTACTATTATATATATTAATGAATATATACAAATGATATAGGTTCGTGAATCCGAGACCAACCCTGCATTGTTCAATATAGTCATATGTATTTTTACTACAAAATACATTAGGTGAGTTTCATTCGCCCTTTTTACTCTTTACATTTTTTGGCCTAAGAATACATGCAAATGCTTTATTAACTGTTTTACAATATTTATATACGTGAGTTTCTTTAATCCCTTTTTTAAATGCTTTTGCAATATATATTTTTAGGACTGAGAATACATGCGCTGCTTTTATAACTGTTTTACGAAATAGACACAAGTAATTGAAACTACATTATATGGTTGAATGATCGAAATCGAATATGCCCCTTTTTATTAAGTCTGGTAATCTAAGAATTAGGGAACAGACACCCTAATTGACGCGAACTCTAAAGATAGATCTATCGGGCCCAACAAGCCCCATCCAAAGTACCGGATGCTTTAGTACTTCAAAATTTATATCATGTCCGATGGAGGATCCCGGAATGATGGGGATATTCTTATATATATATTGTGAATGTCGGTTACCAGGTGTTCAATCCATATGAATGATATTTTGTCTCTATGCATGGGACGTATGTTTATGAGAAATGAAAATATGAAATCTTGTGGTCTATTAAAATTATGAAATGATTATTTATGTTAAACTAATGAACTCACCAACCTTTTGGTTGACACTTGAAAGCATGTTTATTCTCAGGTATGAAAGAAATCTTCCGCTGTGCATTTGCTCATTTTAAGGACATTATTTGGAGTCGATCATCGCTCTGAGATCAAATGTTGATGACTTCGTCCAGATGGATTAGGACGGGGCATTTCATTATTGATTTCGGAAAGGCCTGGGAAATGCATTTACCACTCGCCGAATTTTCTTAAAACAACAGTTATCACTCGAGCATTAATGCCGCACCTTTTGAAGCGTTGTATGGCCGCAAGTGCCGATCTCCTATTTGCTGGGCCGAGGTAGGCGAAAAGCAAATCACCGGACCCGAGGTAGTACACGAAACAACAGAGAAGATTGCTCAGATTCAAGCTAGACTTAAGACTGCCCGTGATCGTCAAAAGAGTTATGCCGATCTTAAACGTAAAGACTTTGAATTCAACGTTGGTGACCGCGTAATGTTGAAGGTTGCACCTTGGAAAGGTGTGATCCGTTTTGGAAAACGTGGAAAGCTAAACCCACGATACATTGGTCCTTTTGAAATCTTGAAACGTCTTGGACCCGTTGCTTACCGTTTGGATCTTTCAGCTCAATTGAGCTCATTTCATCCTACCTTCCACGTGTCAAACTTGAAGAAGTGTCTTGCTGCACCTGAACTTATCATACCACTTGTGGAACTTACGATTGATGACAAACTCCACTTTGTGGAAGAGCCTGTTGAAATTATGGATCGTGAGATCAAAACTTTGAAACGCAACAAGATTCCGATCGTCCGAGTACGATGGAATGCCAAACGAGGACCTGAGTTTACTTGGGAACGAGAGGATCAAATGATGCGGAAGTATCCTCACCTTTTCCCAACTCCTCCATCTACCTCAGCTTAAAATTTTGGGATGAAATTTTCTTTAACAGGTGGGTAATGTAACGACCCTGGATTTTCCAATATTTATTTATTAATAATTGTTATTATTAATACTTGTGATTTAACGAATGTATGTTATTACATTTACTTGTTACCATGATTGATCATACTTGACTTTAAATGCCCGAAACGTCTTTGTGACATACGTACATTACACGAATAATATTTTCGAGTATTATTTACATTCATGATTAAGTTTTATTAATCATTTTAATTAACTAAGGTTATTAGTTAATTACTTGGGCTTTAATTGGATTTACTTGCTAATTAATGGAACTTGGGCTTTTATTAGTGATTAGTGGGCTTGGAAGCCCACCCTACATCTTATATGGACTTATTTAGCCCATTACTTCATGTAAGTATCACATTATGACTTAACTAGTTAGTTTAGTGCAAAAAAATCTAGTTACTTGTTCTTTCCCATGCAAGCTTCCTATTAACCAACTTTTAAAGCTTTTTCATGCATGAACCTTGTCGACATTTCCCTCCCCTCCTTTTCCTTTGAAATCGTCAACTATGGGCACATGGGGAGGAGTTTTTGTTTCATTTTTTTGATTACTTATCCTCTTGTATCTTCATTTCTCACACACACTTTAAACTTGCATCTTATTTTCTCTCTTTTTCTCTCTAATCCTTGTAAGTAACAAGCTCATTTCTCTCTTCTTTTCTTTGCCTAAAACCGAAACCAAACATCACATAATCATCATCATTACTTGTTTCATATTGTTGTTTAATTACTTGTTCATGTATGTTACTTAAATACTTGTAATTGTTTGTTGTTTACTTACAAATTATTAAGAATCAAGCTTGTTAGTTTGATTCTTCATATTAACTTGTTCTTACAAGACATACAAGAACATAAACTTTCTAGTTTATGTTCTACACTTATTGTTGTAAAGATTAAAGTTCATGTGTTGTAAAAACCATACTTGTAATTCATGTTTGTAAACTTAAAAGTTTACATTCTTAAAGATCAAGACTTTGGCTTGAATCTTTAAAGTATGAACAACCATAACTTGTTACTTGTTTATTTAGTTTATTACTTCATTTCTTGTACATTTAAATTCATGTTTGTTGTTAAATGGTCAAGTATTACAAGTTAGTCTTGATCTAATACTTCTTGGAACTAAAAGTTAACTTGAAAGTTCAAGAACATGGAAGTATAACTTTTTAGTTATAAATTCATACACTTGTGTTAGATTTAACTTAATAACTTTAGATCTAGACCTTTGGGTCTTGGATCTTCAAGATCTAACTAATAACTATGTTCTACATCTTAAGATCTTAATTAGTTAGTTTACTTTCAAGTTTGTAGTTCAATATTACTTTTATAGTTCATGTATGTGTTAAATCTAAGACTTTGATGTAACTTTGGTTCATCAAACTACATACAACACTTAATTGAGTTGTGCTAAATGTCTTAGACTTACACAAGTGTTATGATGGTGAAACCTTGGTTAAGATGATGCAAACACATCAACGAGTTGTACACTTGAAGCTATATGCATCAAGGATGAGAACCGTGATAAGCATCGAGTACCAAGAACCACCGAAACCTACTGTTTTACTGTTTTTGTGTCTGACCCGTACTACCTGGGCTACTGTAAAGATGATTTTCAGATATCTCTGTTCTAGTAGATAACTTTTCATTTAGGACTCATCATAATCCGAGTCACGGTTTAGGATTTATGGCCCTCCGATCGTCACTATGTCTTTTAACGTTGTGCTGAAAATTCTGACCTACTCGCACTTAGACCGTCGCCACGGTCAAACGAAGACGAGTTTGCTTCTGGGATTTTTACCACAACTAAAGGACTCATATACGGAGCAATGGCCACTGTTCTCACCTTATTTCAGTAGGTATAGAGGCCGTGGTGACTGATCGAACTCAGCCTTTGTTTTAAACTCTTTTCATGAACAAAACTTACTTTACACCTTTTGTTTGATGATGAATGATGATGACCTTTAAGACCTAATTTACATACATTTAAACCTTTTGGGACGATTTACTGACTTAGTACTATTTGACTTAGGTTGTGGACTTTTCGGACCTACACACTTGCTTATTTCCCGAGTCATACTTTACCGCTATTTTATCATTGTGAGTTATAGCAATCCCTTTTTACTTTAAATATTTTGGGAACTGAGAATACATGCGCATTTTACGTTTTACATACTAGGCACGAGTACTTAAACTTATATATGTGTGGGTTATACAACGGCATAAACATTCCCTTTAGCTCGGTAACGTTTAGTCATTGGTTTTTGAACCGGTGAACGCGAATCTTAGATATGGATCCATAGGGTTTGACATCCCCACTCGGGCTAGTAGCGCTAGCATTTAACGGGTGTTTAATACTTCGTATACATACGCACTTGCCAAGTGTACTTTCAGGGGGTATAAACGTTAAGTTAGTTACCAAGTGCCCACGGTTAACATATACTTTATCATACTGTTTTGAAACGCTCTTTGTAGCACTGAAATCTCGTGGCCTACCTTACATACTGTTATACTTAAACTATAGCTCACCAACCTTTGTGTTGACGTTTTTAAGCATGTTTTTCTCAGGTGCTTGAGGTTGCTTCCGCTGTGTCCTAGTCTTGCTGTAGACACCCGCTGCTTTAGAGATGTCACTGCATGAACGTTATCTTGCATTCATAAACTTTAATACTTTTGAACAATGATTTGTAACGACCTAAGGGTCACGTACTATTATCTTTGCTTTTGTTCGTAGAAACATACTTTTGGTTGTAAAACAATTGACGTTGGTTATGACGTCAGCTTTTATCATGAATGCAAACTTGTTATGAAAACGCATATAGTGTTTGACCTTGTAATGATCCTGTTGTTGATGATTCGTACACGATGGTTTTGTACGGGGCATCACAGGTAGCATTCATCGAGACGACAAGGTGAGTGTTAATATCCTATGTGCATATGTATGTGTAGGATGGGTGCGGATCGGGTGAAGTGGTTCTCGGTTATAGAACTCACTTCATATATAGGTGGATTTGATGGGCTTGTGTAATAAGTCCAATTGGCACAGTTGTGCGTTTTTGGTTGACCATCTTTGGCGAGGTGCACACTTTGTGTGTACGTTATCACATGTGCTTGTGATGTGGATTAAACAACCCCAATGGCGAAGGGTTGGTATTGAGTTGTGATTTGAGGTAGTGAATCTCGGGTAGAGCGGATTCATGATGACTCGGGTTGTTCGGTCATCTTATTGATGAGGTAGTGAATCTCGGGTAGTACGAATTCACTAAGGCACGGGTAGTTCGGCCAACCTCGGTTGTTGGAATGGTGAAGGAAGTGAATCTCGGGTTGTGCGAATTCACTAAGGCTCGGGTTGTTCGGCCAACCTTCACGGAGTTTTAGGTTAAGGGGTTAACCTTGTTGTATTATCGGTTGTACTTTTGTATATGCGTATATATATATATATATATATATATATATATATATATATATATATATATATATATATATATATATATATATATATATATATATATATATATATATATATATATACTTATTGTATGTTGTAGCTAATCTTACGAATTTGGCTTGGTGATACGTTAGGTATAACTTTGCTTAGTTATGCTCGGATTGCAGTATGTGTTTACTATTTGTGTGTTGGCGATGCGTATTCATTTTATGCATATATATGTATGTAGTATATTCTCACTCACTAAGCTTTAGCTTACCCTCTCGTTGTTTATATTTTTTTTATAGATTTGCACGGAGGCGGTGGCTCGGGTAAGCGTGGGGACTAGTGGACTCGCATAGTTGCTTAGAAGACTTGCTTTTGGATTTAGGATTGGGTAGCGTATCCCCAATCGCCATGCTCGGTCTTTAGTTTATGTTAAAACTCATGTGGTCGAAAACTTGTAATTTTGTACGAAAGTCGTAAAACGGTCGATGTGGGCCCGGTGTCGTAAAACTTGTTTTATTATAAAAACGTGTGAGTTTTACTTATTATAATATGTTGTGAAAACCGTTTAGTCTAAAAGTGTCGGAAAGTGATAGATCTTAACGCAAAAACGAAAAATCCGGACAGAAGCTGAATGAGCCTGTGCGCGCCGCGCACTCTTGGGTGCTGCGCGCCGCGCACCTAAACTGAATAAAAAAAATATATTCCGCGTTTTCGGTTGAACAACGGGTTGGGTTGTTACAAAAGGGGAGATGTAATGTTGAACGAAGCATTCTTTGTTAATTCGTATTGGTTAATTCGTATTGATGAAGAAGAAAGAGATGTAGAGGTTTTAAATTTAGTCGAGAGATACAAGTAGTATTGATAGAAAAGATTTTAAGTAAATAATAATTTTAATAAATTATACTCCGTAAGATATTGGCTAGTAGCTGCAAATTATACGGGTTATAATCGCTACTACGTATTATCTATTATGTATTATTTTTAAATGGAAAATATAATACAACAACAACAACAACAACAACAACAAAAACCAAATATCACATAAGTAGTGTATGAGGGAGGTGAGATGTAGACAATCAATCCTTTATCCGATAATAAAAACAAATCATTTCTCCACCCAGAGTGAAAACACTCTCAAAAGTAAAAAGTCATCCATCCCTCTATTCGACGGATAGAGAGATTGTTTATGAGTGGACCTCTGGCCAATAATTAGGAAAAAATTCTAATAAAGAAGAATAAAATTGAAAATAAAAAAATTGAGACATTATGAAAATGGTAAAATTAAATTTCCATGAGTTTTAAATCGTGTCTGAAATTTATTTTAAACTCTAAAAATCAGTTAAGTCGTTAATAAATCGACGCTTCCTATCGACTCAATAACTAGAATCGTGGAAAACATAATCATTATCTAATAACTAAAAACAAATGGAAGACAGATATATGTAGCATGCCATGTCACCAAGTGAGTTTTTTTGGTGAACTAGAAGGTGGAGTGGTGGACGTAGCATTTCTGTTCTTAATTTTAATATTATTGGTTATGGTTATTTTAGGGAAAAAAATCTTTCCTTGGATTTAATTTAATTTCGATAGACTTTATCCGTAGTTAATAATGATAACATTATCCATATTAATTAGATACGGAGCAATATATTTGACTATACATTGTGTGTGAAATACGTTAAATTTAAAATTAAGTTTCCATATATAAATTTTGCGAGTGAGATTTGAAGTTACACATGTTTGTATCTTTCACGTATTCCATGGTCTCGGCATTCTAATGACGGAGCGATGCTAAAAAGTTTATTTTTTTGCCTTCTTCACAGTTGTAATAAAACCAAACTGCGTCTATGTCTATGGTGCTAATGGTTCTTTCGCAAGTGAAGTGTCCATCCTGGTTATTAATAAGTTATTAGTGTTTCTTGTAATAATTGAAGGTGTAAATAGTTTGTTTACCAACCATGTGAATTTTAGATCCTGACGTAGCAATCTCACAAGTGACAATAGATTCTTCATTTTTTCCTGCTCGGGATCTTCAAAACGTTGTCGATGCGAACTTTGATTTGTAATGCAGCATTGTTATTTGTTGTGATATATCACACCAATATTGGTAATGCAGTCCTGTAGAGTGTGATCTGATGCGTAAGGCGTTCTTCATACAAAAAGCTGCACCACAACAATTACAAACGCAATTGCAATCATTTGCAAAACAATCCAACATGAATATTGAAGAATGAATGTGAAATAATATTTTACATAATAAATGAAGCAAATTAGTACACCTTATCATAACTACTATTCACTTCACAACCATTTCAAAAGGGCCATTGATTTCCAAGTTCGACATAATGTCTCAACCCTCTCAGCCCAATCCTTCGTTTCCCAACAATTTCCGGCCAAGTTTCCCTAACTCAATTCCTATTCATCGAAGAACGACCATCCACATCGGTCATCTCCCTACTAATATTTCCCACTCAATCATATCCAATGCCTTCAACCGATACGGCAACATTCAGGGCGTTTCATGGCAACAAAACAGAAGTTTTGTTTTCGTTAAATTTGGGAGTCATCAAGAAGCTGCTGCTGCAATATATAGGATGAACGGGTCCAATCTCCAAGGGAAAAAAATTATCGTTGATTTTGCCAAAACTGAGCTCGACCCTAGAGGTGCAAAAAAATCAATATTCCCGTCAAGAAAAAACAGGGAATATCCAAGAAATTGGTTACACGATTATAACGATGTTTCCCCAATCCAGACCCAAGCCGTCATGATCATTGACAAATTTCCCATAACAAAGGAAAAGTTAATGGTTTGGTTGTATAACAACCCGACTTTTTCCGTTAACTTTTCCGTTAAATACTTAACGATCGTTAGTTAAATTCTATGAATTTATACGCCCGAACTTTTTCTTAGAAAATACTATTTCTAATATGTGCTACATATTACTTGATTTCATACTTTGGTTTAGAAGTATGCGAGAAACTTATAAAACGCAAGAAAAACGTACGGTTAGTGAAAACCGGAAAAACGTCTTTAAGACAACAAAACGATTGATAATTCACTTTTAATAATTATTTTATATAATTATTATGCTTTAAAGATACTTTCAATTTATTAGAAGTTTTAAAAATTTAAAACGCGTAGAATTCGCTAAAACGCTCAGTTAACGTTCCAGCTTTAGGTTTCGGTTAACGAAACTTAGCAACGAATTAAATAATTATTAAGAAAAATAATTATTCCATGTATCTTTTATAAAATTTAGAATTCTTTTATGATTAAGAGAATTTAATTTAATTAAAGAATCCGAAAGAATTAACGTTTAGCGATTCGGTTTGCGTTTTTGACTAACGTCACTTGAAGGCTCTTAACGGGATCCCATAGAAATTTGTCTAGCAATATTATAAAGTCCAAAGACTCCCTTTTGGGCCCCCTTGGTCGTTCTCCTCAATCCCTCCTCAAAATCCAACCCATCTAAAACTAATACTTAGGCCCTAAGTACTTAAGACAAGCAATAACCTAAAACCTAACATAATTTTTGCTTTCCCTCTCTTGTATCTATTATTTACGGCTCCAAATCAGTCTCTCACCATCAAAATAGACGTTCACCTTCATCCCATCAAGAAGACATCGAAAACTTGGTTGTTTGCTAAATCGTTTACGTATTCGTGTCCTTCTCATTCTTCTCTACGCGTGGATACAAGTAATTGCTTGATTGGTGGTAAAATATTTCAAACCCTAATCGTTAAAAATCTGATCTTTTTGATGTTTCATAGTTTATGTTGTCAATTGCTCAAGTCTATACGCGTTATTGTTGATTGGTGTCGTTAATTTGATCGTTTGATGCATTTAGGGTTAAAACCGAATTTGATTCTTGTGAGTACAGAAAATTGACTTTACTAAATGTTAATTATTATGATGTAATTAGAATCCTTATGAAAAACTATTGAGTTTAGGCTTTGGATTCACTTGATTTCGTTTCCGGATGATCAAGTTATGACTAATTGAAATTAACGTTGTGTTTTTATGTGTAATCAGAAATCTGAGTTTGATAGACCACGAATTTGCATGTGAAACTTATACCACTGGAAATATAATTTAAAAACACTCAAGTTACACTAGGATATCATGTCTTTTGCTTATGTATAACCCGGGATATGCTTGATTTAGTGTAAAAGTGGATTTATACAGCACTTGCATGAAAACAGCCTTGTATGATAAAATGTGTTAACTTTTGTGATTAAAACTTTTCATATTCAAAATTTACACAAAAATTACTTCACCTTTCATGTAGATATCATAGGCTAATTGTATCTAGATCTTTGGATAATCGCGTGCGAATGTGACTAGCAAAACTAGAATCGAATCTGTAAATTGCTCTCTGTTTTATACTCTGTGGATTGTGTTTATTGAATGAGCATGTAAGCTTTTGGAATATGAATTTTGACATGATATGTGACTTATGGTTAGTTTATTGCAAACTCCGAAACTTTATGCATTGGGCACACTAGTGTCATACTTTGTGTGACTTCTGAATTGAGCTGAAAAACTGAACATTCAACTTCCATGAATAAACTGTACAAATTGGCTGAACAAAAATTGCTCGATTTTTTATATGTGTTATTTTGACTTTTTCTTGAACTATGGCCACTGGTCTTGTATCAATTTCATGTTCCTAGCTCCGGTTATAGCCAAAAAGAAATCAGTGCGCGGTCAGAAACTGACTTGGCAAACCTCAAATGTACCCATTCTGATTCCTGACTTTTTATTATCGTTTGAGACCCTGGATGGACTTTTTGGAATCAATTTTGAGTATACTTATGATCTGGATTTTTCCATTTTACTTGAATTTTGTACTATAAGATAATGTTCTAAGTATGCTACGTGTTCATGAACTTTGTGCATAACGATAAACTAAAATTGTGAAAATGATCATTCATGACCTAAAAGTTATTGTTTGACTTTGGTCTGACATGTTGACCAAATATTTGACATGAACCTACTGATGTTGACTTTATTTGACCACATTGACCAAGTTTGACTTTCGGTTTGACTTCGGTTGACTTTGTTTGACTTGCATGATATAGTTGACTTTTACTTTGAAACGCGTCGAGTCGAGCAATAAGAAAACGTACACTATGAAACCACACTTATTTAAGATATGTATATTGACCAACCTAAATACGTATACTTAGGTTGCATTATTCAGCTGTAAACCTTACAAGTTAATTGTTCACTTTTCAATCCGAGCTTTATTCAAAGGTGAGTCTACAGTCCCGCTTTTTACATGTTTTCAGGGATGAGAATACACGCTGTTATACTTACATTTTCAAATGCTTTTGTATTGACATGAGTACTATATAAGAATATTGAGTTTGTTCAAAAAGCCTCTAGCTTGAATACTTTTAATACCATCGGTGTAAGCACAATTTAGATGAACGGATCCCTTAGGTTGACAACCTCGCCCAAACAATATTAACCGTGGCGCATTTACTTTGAACATTAAATACATTTGAATAAGTGTATAACATTTTACGAGGTAAGGCGGGTATAGTGGCTTCTATACTCGGGTCATTGCTAGTATTCAGGTTCTCATATTATGCAATCGTTTTTACGACTTGGTGTTGTACTTGTAAAATCTCGTGGTCAAGGATATTTAAACTATTTTTCTGATAACTGTTTTTCAGATACTATGATACGTTACTTGAAATTGTGGTTTACAAACATTTGAAATTAGACATGGTAATGTCTACAATTATATGAAACGAAACTATTTTTATGTCACACATTTGGAACTTGACATCACTGATTACGAACAGTTAACACTTGAAATTTACTGTATGCAAACTTTTAACATTAAACCTTGGTGGTCCTCCACTAATAAACGTTTTCGGAGTATTATTTTTTTTAAACATACTGTGTTGTTTGCCTAAAACCTGTAGATTCACTCAACATTATTGTTGATCCATTTTGCGTGTTTTATTCTCAGGTATTAATTGCTTCTGCTGTAGAATATTGCCGTTACGTAGAAGTCAAGCCAAGCACTGGGACCAGAGTTAACATTCCGTTAAAGGAACTTTTGACGGGGTGTGAAAGTTGGTATCAGAGCTTTGGCTATAGGGAACTAGGATACATTAGTGTGTCTAATTGTAGGGCGCATTAGTGAAGTCTAGTCTATAGCCGTGTGTCTTGGACAACTTTTATGCATCATACTTGCACTGTTTGTGACACCATGCGACATATATGGCTACACATTACATCACGTACATATACACCCTATACCCATATGATATGGACTTGAACTAAACGCTATACTACGAATCACATACGTACTCGCGACGCGGGGTTTAACTAAATTAAGTTGACTATGCCATCTTGAACTTATGGAGTGATGTCGAATGGAAATGTGAGATAGCGTAATGTAATGACCGGGATTACATTATGGTAACTCATATGGAAGTTCCGACATCGCAAAAATAGGGAATTGGGGACGAGTCAAGTAGGTTACTTGGATAATCAACGTTTAGAAAACGAACCGTGTAATCCCAAATGTGAGAAGAAATATATAATGTTCAAACTAATTGTTAATATAACTTGTAAGTAACTTGTAATCATGACATAACTCGTCACTGCTTGACACTGACCACCACCACCGATCACTACTTGCCACTACAAAGACACTACTTGAACACACTCGTCACCTTATACCACTACTCAACACTGTTTAACGCTATAAACTACTACTCAACGCCGCTTCTCACTGCCAGTCACAACTGATCACTACTTCTCACTGTTGGTCATTACTAAATACTACTTTCTGCTACCCCTTGAGACTTGCTACTACTCAATACTAATCATTACTACTTACCACTATCAAGTACTACTCGTCACCACTAACACATCCACGCTTTACTACTCACTACTGTGCATCACAACTCAATTCTGATACGTTTTTAGAGGAGGATTTCCTGGTAACAGCCCGCTCAATACGTAGTAGGTATTGTCTACTCGATTTCCAACTTACCTATCATTCAGCAACCCGCCGTTCATGATTTTGTTTCCAAACACGAGCCTACCGACTGATGACTATTATGCCTTATTGGGTGCATTAGAATACATGTGTATATACTTATGATACGGGCATGCTACCTAACAACTTATACGTCACTACTATCATCACTGCTTATCACAACCCATCGCTACTTATCGCTAACGCCACCACTCATTGCAACTAGTAATGCTACTCGTTACCATATCCCTTCTCATTCTGTTCCAACGTACGTTTCTTAAGCGGCAATCATTTTCATTATACACACAAACATTACCAATCAAATTTGAACACATCGACGCGAACTACAATTCATCTATTTTTTCGTGAGGCACATACATCTGGAAGTTTGCACCAACCCTTTTCAATTAAATATAAGATTTTGTTTGAGTTGCCATTACACCTTGTTCATTTTCGTTTTCCATGAAATTCATCACGTTCTCGCTCATCAACCATAATGTTTATATATACTGTCAACACCAGTGCTGAGAGAAGCTTTAACGCTAGAGAATTTGGTCACAACGTTTATAACCCTGTACCTTCCTTAGACAATGTGTACTCTATAAAACTATCAAACTGGGAAGTTTTAACTTAGTGGTTGAAACAAACTGGTTATCTGGCGATACAACCGAGGAAGCTATGACCAGAAGACTATTCGAATTTCTTTCACCGATGATAATAGTGTACGGATAAGAGATCAGTACACCGTCATGTTACACTAATTACTCGAAGGTCCAGAAGTACATGAGATGAGAATGTCTCGCAATTCTGGCACATGTGAGTAAAGATGAGCCGACATTTAAGAGACCCGAATATTTCCCAACTATTAGGGATTGCCCTGAGGTAAAACGTCCACCCCACCGTGAAGTCGAATTTCGAATTGATTTGGTGCCAGCAGCTGCACCCGTTACGCGTACAATATAAGGACTTACACCTTTAGAACTACAAGAGCTTCCCGTGGTGAAGAACATCAGAGTTGTAATGCCCTAATTTGTGACAGGTACTAGAAGGTAGGTCACATAGCCATGAATTTCCAAGTTGGAGCTCCAGTCTTGTTTGTTAAGAAGAAGGATGGGTCGATGAGATTGTGTATCGACTATAGAGAATTGAACAAGTTGACAATCAAGAATCGGTATCCGCTACCGAGGAATGATGACTTATTTGATCAGCTACAGGGATCTAGTTGTTATCGAAGATTGATTTAAGATCCGGGTATCACCAATTGAGAGTCAAGGAAGCTGATGTCCCGAAGACAGTGTTTAGAACACGTTATGGACATTATGAGTTTACAGTGATGCCGTTTAGTTTGACGAACGCACCAGCAGTGTTCATGGACCTCATGAACCGTGTGTGTAAGCCATACCTAGATAAATTTGTCATTGTGTTTATTGATGATATATTGGTGTACTCCAAGAACAAGGAAGAGCACGAACAGCATCTACGTTCGATATTGACTATGCTTAGAAAAGAGCAGTTGTATGAAAAATTCTCTAAGTGTGACTTTGGTTACCAGAGGTACAATTTCTTGGCCATGTTGTAGGGGCCAATGGAATACAGGTCGATCCAGCAAAGATTGAGTCGGTTAAGAATTGGGAAACTCCAAAGACGCCAACTCAGATCCGACAATTTTTAGGTCTAGCTGGTTATTATAGGAGATTCATTGAAGGATTCTCTAAGATTACCCGACCATTAACCGCGTTGAATCATAAAGGCAAGAAGTATGAGTGCAAGAAACTGCATTTCAGTTGTTGAAGGAGAAGTTAACAACTGCACCGGTATTGTCTCTACCCAAGGGAAGTGAAGATGTTATTGTTTATTGTGATGTCTCACGTCAAGGAATGAGTTGCGTGCTTATGCAATGAAATAAGGTTATTGCTTATGGATCACGTAAGTTAAAGATTCATGAGCAGAACTACACTACGCACGACCTTGAACTAGGAGCTATTGTCTTTCCACTTAAAATGTGGAGACACTACCTGTATGGAACCAAGTTTACTATCTTCACCGACCATAAGAGTTTATAGCACATATTTGATCAGAAACAGATCAACATGAGACAACGACATTGGATGGAACTAATTAACGATTATAACTGCGAACTTCAGTACCATCTGGGCAAAGCGAATGTTGTGGCGGATGCCCTAAGCAGAAAAGTGCGAGAGAAACCCCTCAGAGTTAAAGCGCTTAACATAGTTGTCCATACGAATCTCAAACACAGATCCGCGAAGCACAACGGGAAGCCGTGAAACAAGAAAATGTCGATGCTGAATTTATTAAGGGGATGGATAAGAAATTTGACATCAAGGAGGACGGAACACGATATTTTGCTAACGAATCTGAGTACCAAAGTTCGGTGGATTGAGAGAGCTAGTGTTGGAGGAAGCACATAAGTCAAGATCCTCAATCCATCCGAGGTCAGATAAAATGTACCAAGATTTGAAGGCATTTTATTGGTGGCCAAATTTGAAAGCTGACATTGCTACCTATGACGGGAAGTGCTTAACTTGCGCTAAATTCAAGGCTGAGCATCAGAAGCCATCAGGATTATTAACTCAACCAGATATTCCCCAGTAGAAGTGGGAAGGTATTACAATGGACTTCATCACGAAACTGCCGAGAACGGTGGGAGGTTACGATACTATTTGGGTTATCGTGGATCGTCTCACTAAGTCTGCACACTTCTTACCGATAAGAGAAACTGATAAAATGGAGAAGTTGGCTCAAGTCTACATTAAGGAGGCCGTCTCTAGGCATGGAGTGCCTGAATCTATTATATCCGATCGCGACAACAGATTCACTTCCAGATTTTGGCAGTCATTACAGAAAGCAATGGGGACCCGTTTAGATATGAGTACAGCATATCACCCCCAGACATTTTGCCAGAGCGAGTGAACTATTCAAACTTTTAAAGACATGTTGCGAGCATGTGTCATTGATTTCGGAAACGGATGGGATAAGTACTTACCACTAGCTGAGTTCTCATACAATAATAGCTACCATGCGAGCATTAAAGCTGCACCTTTCGAAGCGTTGTACGGAAGGAAGGGTAGATCTCCCGTATGTTGGAGCGAATTGGGGGATAGTCAGTTGACAGGTCCTGAGATTATTCAGGAGACAACGGAGAAAGTCCTACAGATTCAGGAACGATTGAGAACGGCTCGGAGTCGTCAGAAGAGTTATGCCGATGTTAGACGAAAGGATATAGAATTCCAAGTTGGTGACAAAGTCATGCTTAAAGTATCACCTTGGAAGGGTGTTATACGATTCGAGAAATGAGGTAAACTGAGTCCTAGATATGTCGGACTGTTCGAGATAACTGAAAGGGTTGGACCGGTAACTTACAGATTGGAACTGCCACAAGCACTCAGTGGTATACACGACGTTTTTTTCACGTATCCAACCTAAAGAAATGCCTAGCCGATGAGAATTTGATTATTCCTTTAGAGGAACTGCATATTGATGACAAACTTCATTTCATTGAAGAACCTGTCGAAGTCTTGAGCCGTGAGGTCAAACAGTTAAGCAAAGTAGAATTTCTATCGTTAAAGTTCGGTGGAACGCGAGAAGAGGACCAGAATTCACGTGGGAGCGTGAAAATCAAATGAGACTGAAATACCAGCAACTGTTTCCGGAAGGAACTACTTCAGCGGACGTTATTGAAAATTTCGGGACGAAATTTTCAATAACGGGTAGGTAATGTAACAACCCGACTTTTTCCGTTAACTTTTCAGTTAAATACTTAACGACCGTTAGTTAAATTCTATGAATTTATACGCCCGAACTTTTTCTTAGAAAATACTATTTCTAATATGTGCTACATATTACTTGATTTCATACTTTGGTTTAGAAGTATGCGAGAAACTTATAAAACGCAAGAAAAATGTACGGTTAGTGAAAACCGGAAAAACGTCTTTAAGACAACAAAACGATTGATAATTCACTTTTAATAATTATTTTTATATAACTATTATGCTTTAAAGATACTTTTAATTTATTAGAAGTTTTAAAAATTTAAAACGCGTAGAATTCGCTAAAACGCTCGGTTAACGTTCCAGCTTTAGGTTTCGGTTAACGACACTTAGCAATGAATTAAATAATTATTAAGAAAAATAATTACTCCATGTATTTTATTAAATTTAGAATTCTTTTATGATTAAGAGAATTTAATTTAATTAAAGAATCCGAAAGAATTAACGTTTAGCGATTCGGTTTGCGTTTTTGGCTAACGTCACTTGAAGGCTCTTAACGGGATCCCATAGAAATTTGTCTAGCAATATTATAAAGTCCAAAGACTCCCTTTTGGGACCTCTTGGTCGTTCTCCTCAATCCCTCCTTAAAATCTAACCCATCTAAAACTAATACTTAGGCCCTAAGTACTTAAGACAAGCAATAACCTAAAACCTAACATAATTTTTGCTTTCCCTCTCTTGTATCTATTATTTATGGCTCCAAATCAGCCTATCACCATCAAAATAGACGTTCACCTTCATCCCATCAAGAAGACATCAAAAACTTGGTTGTTTGCTAAATCGTTTACGTATTCGTGTCCTCCTCGTTCTTCTCTACGCGTGGATACAAGTAATTGCTTGATTGGTGGTAAAATATTTCAAACCCTAATCGTTAAAAATCTGATCTTTTTGATGTTTCATAGTTTATGTTGTCAATTGCTCAAGTCTATACGCGTTATTGTTGATTGGTGTCGTTAATTTGATCGTTTGATGCATTTACGGTTAAAACCGAATTTGATTCTTGTGAGTACAGAAAATTGACTTTACTAAATGTTAATTATTATGATTTAATTAGAATCCTCATGAAAAACTATTGAGTTTAGGCTTTGGATTCACTTGATTTCGTTTCCGGATGATCAAGTTATGACTAATTAAAATTAACGTTGTGTTTTTATGTGTAATCAGAAATCTGTGTTTGATAGACCACGAATTTGCATGTGAAAATTATACCACTGGAAAGATAATTTAAAAACACTCAAGTTACACTAGGATATCATGTCGTTTGCTTATGTATAACCCGAGATATGCTTGATTTAGTGTAAAAGTGGATTTATACAGCACTTGCATGAAAACAGCCTTGTATGATAAAATGTGTTAACTTCTGTGATTAAAGCTTTGCATATTTGAAATTTACACAAAAATTACTTCACCTTTCATGTAGATATCATAGGCTAATTGTATATAGATCTTCGGATAATCGCGTGCGAATGTGACTAGCAAAACTAGAATCGAATCTGTAAATTGCTCTCTGTTTTATACTCTGTGGATTGTGTTTATT
This sequence comes from Rutidosis leptorrhynchoides, assembly GCF_046630445.1. Classification (NCBI taxonomy): domain Eukaryota; kingdom Viridiplantae; phylum Streptophyta; class Magnoliopsida; order Asterales; family Asteraceae; genus Rutidosis; species Rutidosis leptorrhynchoides. The sequence continues at coordinate 207,070,430 of NC_092341.1, read as the reverse complement.
GAATGAGCATGTAAGCTTCTGGAATATGAATTTTGACATGATATGTGACTTATGGTTAGTTTATTTTAAACTCCGAAACTTTATGCATTGGGCACACTAGTGTCATACTTTGTGTGACTTCTGAATTGAGCTGAAAAACTGAACATTCAACTTCCATGAATACACTGTACAAATTGGCTGAACAAAAATTGCTCAATTTTTTATATGTGTTAGTTTGACTTGTCTTTAAACTATGGCCACTGTTCTTGTATCAATTTCATGTTCTTAGCTCCGTTTATAGCCAAAAAGAAATCAGTGCGCGGTCAGAAACTGACTTGGCAAACCCCAAATGTACCCCTTCTGATTCCTGACTTTTAATTATCGTATGAGACCCTGGCTGGACTTTTTGGAATCAATTTTGAGTATACTTATTATCTGGAGTTTTCCATGTTTACTTGAATTTTGTACTATGAGATAATGTGCTAAGTATGCTACGTGTTCATGAACTTTGTGCATAACGATAAACTGAAATTGTGAAAATGATCATTCATGACCTAAAACGTATTGTTTGAGTTAGGTTTGACATGTTGACCAAATATTTGACATGAACCTACTGATGTTGACTTTAGTTGACCACATTGACCAAGTTTGACTTTCGATTTGACTTCGGTTGACTTTGTTTGACTTGCATGATATAGTTGACTTTTACTTTGAAACCCGTCGAGTCGAGCAATAAGACAACGTACACTATGAAACCACACTTATTTAAGATATGTATATTGACCAACCTAAATACGTATAATTAGGTTGCATTATTCAGCTGTAAACCTTACAAGTTAATTGTTCACTTTTCAATCCGAGCTTTATTCAAAGGTGAGTCTACAGTCCCGCTTTTTACATGTTTTCAGGGATGAGAATACATGCTGCTATACTTACATTTTCAAATGCTTTTATATTGACATGAGTACTATATAAGCATATTGAGTTTGTTCAAAAAGCCTCTAGCTTGAATACTTTTAATACCATTGTGTAAGCACAATTTAGATGGACGGATCCGTTAGGTTGACAACCTTGCCCAAATAATATTAACCGTGGCGCATTTACTTTGAACATTAAATACATTTGAACAAGTGTATAACATTTTACGAGGTAAGACGGGTATAGTGGCTTCTATACTCGGGTCATTGCTAGTATTCAGGTGCTCATATTATGCAAACGTTTTTACGACTTGGTGTTGTACTTGTAAAATCTCGTGGTCAAGGATATTTAAACTATTTTTCTGATAACTGTTTTTCAGATACTATGATACGTTACTTGAAATTGTGGTTTACAAACATTTGAAACTAGACATGGTAATGTCTACAATTATATGAAACGAAACTATTTTTATGTCACACATTTGGAACTTGACATCACTGATTACGAACATAACACTTGACATTTACTGTATGCAAACTTTTAACATAAAACTTTGGTGGTCCTCCACTAATAAACGTTTTCGGAGTATTATTTTTTTTAAACATACTGTGTTGTTTACCTAAAACCTGTAGATTCACTCAACATTATTGTTGATCCGTTTTGCGTGTTTTATTCTCAGGTATTAATTGTTTTCGCTGTAGAATATTTTCGTTATGTAGAAGTCAAGCCAAGCACTGGGACCAGAGTTAACATTCCGTTAAAGGAACTTTTGACGGGGTGTGAAAGGTTGAGGAAGCGAGAAGCTTTAATCACTTCGATTTCCTTTTGGGGTACTTACGGAGCTATTGTTCATTGCAAATATTTGGAAAGTTTTCAGAGAACGAATTCTGGTCCGACTCTCGACGACGACGAGTTCTTGAAAGTTCAACCCATGGAGCAAAGACGGGGCAAATTTTCACGGTTCGCTTGGCTTGAACTAAAAGATATCCCTTCTGATCGAGCGTGCAGAGAAAACATTATGATTGTTGCAAATAACATCGGGGAAGTTATCTATATCGCATCAAGAACACACGATTTTTACCAAGCAGAATCTCTCTTCGTGTTTGCGGAAGTCTTTGATCCTAAACGTATTTCCAGGTACGTTAATACTAAATTAACAGAAACTATTTCCTGTCAAGTTTGGGTAGAAGAGTATTCCGGGTACCCCGTCATCGACAATAATTCTGATGACGAAGAGTTTTTCAACTCACATAACGAATCCATTACTAAACCCACAGACGCCCCACAGTTTCAATCTTTAGATAACGAAATTCAAGCCGATCTTTCAACGGATAACCCACCAGAGGAAGGCGAAATTTTATTTGAGGGGGAAAATTCGAATTTGAATCCCAACAACAGTGATGCACAATACCTCAATGCTAATCGTCAAACCATGGGTGAAAAGGTGATGGATAATGTGGTTTCTATTTCCTTTGGTGCAACAAATGAAAAAAGCACTTACCATAATGATGTATATCAAGCAACTATCGGACAATTTAATTCATTTAAGGATAACATTGATAAGGAACCAATGGGTCATGTGCTAACTAGAGACGAGGAAATCTTGTTTTCTGAACTTAGTTACTCAGAAATTGTGAAGAGTACAAGAAAGTTAAATATTATAAATTATGTACCCTTATCCCCATCTTCTTTTGGCAAACCAACTTTTCCAGTACAAACAGTTGAACCATCAACTTCTGCTCCTTCACAAGTCAACCCAAGTAAAACACAAAATAATTCAGCTACTCCCAAAGAACCCAGCATCGATCCTCCTAATTTAGCACATGAGGAATGTGCTAGAAAAGATTGCAGAAAGTCCTGCACACTCACCCGTAAAAATATCCAAAAGGACAAGGAGATGAACTCCTTTGGTTCACTTTCTTCACCTCCAAAAAGCCCCGTTAAGTTAAACAAGACGAAAGCTAAAAAGAAAGCTTTGAATGATACAATAGTTGATGCCTCAGTGTTGTATGAGATTGATAGTGATAATGATAATGGTGACACTTACATAGCTCCAAAAAACGGTATGAATCATAATGAAATCGACAAACCCACTGTTACCAAAAAGGAACAAAACAAAACAGATTTTCGTTTGTTTAGTGAGCTTATAAGTGACATCGAAGGTGAAGGATTGAGAGCCTTCAAAAAGAAAGAATGAGGGTGGCATTGTGGAACACCCGGGGTCTCGGGAATAATTCCGGAGCCTACAAGGTAGTCACAATGACCAACTTTCATCAACTTTAATTTTTTGCAATCCAAAAAACACAAGTAAAGGATGTGACTCAACCTATTATGAACGAGATATGGAAACATTCAATGTACCAATAAGTGCAAGTAAGTTCAAATGGTGGATCCGGTGGGTTTCTCTCAATTTGGAAGATGAATTTTTTACACTCATTGATCATTCGAAGAATCATAATTGGTTAACAACATTATTAGAATTCCATCCCTCCCTATTTTTTTTATTCTTATAGTCAATGTATATGCTCCACATCTCGAACAAGTTAAACTCGTTTTATGGAACCATTTAAGACAAGTCGTATCCGTTTGGTCGGGTCCTATTTGTATCATGGGTGACTTCAACTCCACTTGTTCTTCGGAAGAAAGATTTAGGGAGGTGAACGATCCGGTCAATATGGAGGGCTCGTAACGATGCAATTTTCATTTCACGGTTTACATGTTGGTTAATTTGGTTCGTGTTATCAAGATGAAAGTCTTCCTTTGGGCTTCGCATTCCAAATTATGTTACGGGCACCAAGCTTATGTATGAGATGTTAATCCAAAATTTGTGATCAAGGATGCTTAGTAGTCGAGCATGTGATTTAGTTTGCTTTCTCAAGTATGGTTATCAATGTACTTCAATGTAATAGGATGTCAATTTTCCCTTTTTATGCATTGTAATTGTTATCCAACAATCAGTTCTTTGTTGATTGTATATTAATTTAATGTTTCTTTTCGCCAAAAAAAATAAAAAATCATAACTACTATTCTAACAGAGTAGGAAAACAAAAATACTAACCGATAATTCAGTTTCCTTTAAAGATCCTTAAGTTCAACATAGTGAAAAACAGATTAAAATTGGTTGAATATTACTTTAGAAGATCTAATTCATTTTTAAGACTCGCTAATACTAAACAAATTGAAAGTGGTATATATTTTGGAACAGATAATGATGAACAATATATTAGAATGTAATATTTAAAGAGTTGTAATATATTGAATCCAACAATTTGGTTGAAATCTAATGGACCAATCAAAGCACGGCATGTAGCGCGACAATCACATGTGATTAAAAAAAAATTTATTTTTTTTAAATATTTTTTTTTTACTTTTTTTTTATAAAGAAATTTTAATTGAAAATTTAGCATGTCAAATCAATCACATGTGATTGAGTTTTTCAATCACATTGATTGGAATGCAGAATCATATGTGATTTACTGCATGTAATTGTCGCGCAACATGTCGTACTCCGATTAGTCCCTTAAATCTCAACTTAAAAGTTGAATTCATTTGAATATTCATCTGAACTTAAATCATGCAAATTGAATTTAAATTTGAACTTTAACTTTTGTAATGTAATTTGAACTTCATCGTTTGTAATATAATTTATAATTCAAGTTTTCTTGTTTATAAATTTATGTTTGTTGTAGACTGCTGAAAATCTAAGTTTTCAATAGAAAGATCTCCTTTACTTAATTAATTTTGATAGAGTATGATTTAGAATGTCAAAATTTAACTAGTACTGGGCACATTATTTATATACTCAATTAGAAAATTACAAATGCTACTATTCAATTAGGACTATTTCGTAATAATAATAATCACTTTTAAGGGTAAAAATATTCGGTTATTTTTGACTTCTTTTAAAACCACTTTTTCAAGGGTTAACTAATAAACATTTGTGACATAAAAACAAAAGCACCAATAGCTTGGGCAAACCCTCCCAGTTATATATTGATGGGTCAAGGGTTTGATCCTTCGCTACCCCTCCCAATTTTCCCCTTTAATTCTTTTTCACTTTTTATACATTAGTCCCTCATTTTATTAAATTTTATATAATGCGCCCCTTACTTTTTTTTTTCTTATTCAGTCCTTTCACTTTCATTCTATTATTTTTAAATTTCTTTTTTTAATCTAACTTTTTCTTATAATTTGTACACGGCATCATTTTTTTTATTTACCACTTTTTTATATTTTTTTAAAAATTATTTACTTTACCTCATCTTTTTCTGTACAATAATCTGTTCTACTCTCACAGTTTACTACTTCAATAACAATAATATTCTAATTATGTTGATTTTAACTATTTTAGTTATTTATTTGAAACATACTCTCTCTTAAATTTTTTTTATAGTTATTAATATTTAAGGTATTTAATTTAAAAGATAGGGTGTGTAAAACGAAACCCTGACTAATTATGTTATATATATAAAAGATAAGGGGTTAGCCGCCGCAACGCGCGGCTAACCCATCGGCTAACCCAAAAAACTTGTTATACTTCATCACACGTTTTTTTTCTTTGTTTTTTTTGGAACAACCAACTTTTATTAAAAACAAAAAACTCAAACTAGCGAGGAGCTGGAAGGGAAAAACAAAAATTACAACGGAGTACAGAACCAAGACATTAAATTACATCATAACTTCTCACTATTTTAACCAAAAAATGAATACGAATGAATAGAATCGAATAAAATACACCTTAATTGCATGAGTGTTGAAAAGGATCCCATTGTAAAATTTCCAAACGGCCCACACCGTTGTTACCGCAATGATATACATTCGATTCTTCCATTCCACGCTTGAGTTGTTACTATCTATCCAACTTGCCAGTTCTTTCGAAGACATAACATTCGACGTTAAATGAACACTACAACAACCACAGATTCGACCCCACATATCACGAGCCAAATTACACAAAAAAAAAATGTGTTCGACATCCTCAATATCTGCTCCACACATCGGGTACGTCGTATCCACAAGATCTACTTTTAACATCCTATTTCTAAAGTATATTAAATTATCATGGTTGGTGTTAGTTAGTTTAACTTTTGTTAGGAAAAAGGACCTAAAGTGTAAGACTTTATAGTGGGCCGGGTTAGATATGTAAATATGTGTCAAATTAGCCTTTATTAAATCTGGACAGCCTATTTATATTGTCAAAATACTGAAAATAAAAAGAAAGAACAAGAGAGAGAGAAAGAGGGGGTTGGGTGGCGATTTTAGGAGAAATCCAACAAATCATTCAATTTTCTAAATGTAATTCAGTTTTTGGGTGTAATCAACCATCTTAACACTAGATAGAACCATTGAAGCCTATATTTTCCTTTGTTCATCACCAAATTGGTGATTTTAAGGGTTTTGTAACCCTAGACTCAAGGTATACGATATTTACGATTTATATTCAAAATTAAGTAGTTACATGATGCTGTTGTTGTTTGAACCAAGGTTTTTAACTCTATTGAAACCCTAATTCGAATTTAAGGGTTAGGGTTCATGGATACAAAGTTAGTAAAAATGATGATTTTTGTAAAAGAGGAACTTGTGAATTAAAAAGCTTATTTATTAGGGTTATAAATCTGTGAATATGATGTTAACTAGAAACTTGAAGTTGTAAATTAATAAATTTATAAGATTGAGATGAATTAAGAAGACTTATAGTTTGTAAATCTTGTGTTTTTAGTGTTGAAAATGCGTTTTTAGGGTTTAAGGGTGAATCCTAGGTAGATTGGTTTTGAAAGAGTATACATGAATGGATTGTTATATATGTATGCTTGTATGATGATTAGGTGATTGTACTTGAACGGTTATGTTGACTTCTTTCTTGGAAGTACTTGTTAAGATAATTGCTTGGATTGCTTATTTTGAATTGAATTGTCTGCGGTTAAGGTGAGTTCATAGTATATATGTGTATATATGTATTCGATTGATTGTGGTGGATCCAGTGTGTCGAAGCACACTAGAGTATAATCATGGTGGCTCTAGTGTGTTGAAGCACACTAGAGTATAATCGTGGTAGCTCTTGTGTGTCGATGCACACTAGAGTATAATTATGGTGGCTCTAGTGTGTCGAAGCACACTAGAGTATAATTGTGGTAGCTCTAGTGTGTCGAGATACACTAGAGTATAATCGTGGTGGCACTAATACTAGAGTACGATTGTGGTGGCATTAGACGTGTTCAGGAGCACTTTAGTGTTTTGTGGTTGACATGCGATGTGACTTGTAGTGAACTTACCTCTCGAATGTAAAGTGGGACTCTAACGGTATCGGTGTGCCTTAGTTTGATCGAGTATAATTGACTTTGTGCGTATTTGTGCTTATATACTATGTATTCACCAAGAATTTTCGCTTACTCATTGTTGTTTAACCTTTTAATAGGCTTTGGTTTGTGCAAGGGAAGGGTAAAGATGTGCAATATCTTGAGTAGTTATGGACGATGATTGTGACTTGAAGGCTAAACATGTGCTTGATGATTGTTAGGAGTTCCTTTTAAAGGGTAGAAATAACCTTAGAACTCATGCTCTTAATATTTTGGTCTTTGAGTCATGTTTTGGGTGTAATGGGTCAATATTGTACTCGTCTTTTGTAATGGGTCATAAAGTTGATACTAGTCATTTACTATAAAATGATTATTGTTTCGGTTTGGTGATAAAATTTAAAGTCAGACATGTTCCATTTGAATTGTTTTGTATTGGTGTCAAAATGGGTCTAATGAAAACGGGTCGAGGTCATTTCAAGTGGTGTCAGAGCATGGTTTAATGGATCCAGATGATTTCTTATAGAGTAAAGTTTTCTATACTTAAACCGTAGGAATGACGTGCTATGTGAAACTATGTGGGATCCGAACGTGTGGTTTATGCTTTGATTTGATAAGATAGTAGTACCTATAGAACATAGGTAAGTGATTTACATGATTATATGATAAAATTGCGAATGTGAACATGTATGCATGTTAATGTGTATGTAGTGAATTTTATACATAATTATGTGACTCCAATTCGTATCCAAACGGACCAAATAATGACTGTAAAGACCCGTCCTAATCCATAAGAACGAATACAATAACATTTGGTTACATCGCGAGGTACTTGACCTCTATATGATACATTTTACAAACATTGCATTCATTTTTAAAAGACAAACTTTCATTACATCGAATGTTGACGGCATGCATACCATTTCATAACATATCCAACTATAATTGACTTAATAATAATCTTGATGAACCCAACGACTCGAATGCAACGTCTTTCGAAATATGTCATGAATGACTCCAAGTAATATCTCTAAAATGAGTAAATGCACAGCGAAAGATTTCTTTCATACCTGAGAATAAACATGCTTTAAAGTATCAACCAAAAGGTTGTTGAGTTCATTAGTTTAACATAAATAATCATTTCCATCATTTTAATAGACCACAAGATTTTCATTTCCATTTCTCATAAATATACGTCCCATGCATATAGACAAAAATCATTCATATGGTGAACACCTGGTAACCGACATTAACAAGATGCATATAAGAATATCCCCTATCATTACGGGAAATCCTTCGGACATGATAAAAACGAATTCGAAGTACTAAAGCATCCGGTACTTTGGATGGAGTTCGTTAGGCCCAATAGATCTATCTTTAGGATTCGCGTCAATTAGTAGACCGGTTTACTAATTCTTAGGCTACCAAGCAAAAGGGGCATATTCGGCTTCGATCATTCACCCATATAATGTAGTTTCAATTATTTGTGTCTATTTCGTAAAATATTTATAAAAGCGCATGTATTCTCAGTCCCAAAAATATATATTGCAAAAGCATTTAAAAGGGAGCAAATGAAACTCACTATACTGTATTTTGTAGAAAAAATACATATGACGTCATTGAACAAGTGTAAGGTTGGCCTCGAATTCACGAACCTATATCAGTTATATATATTAAAATGTATAATTAACATGTAATAATAATCAAACCAGTTTATATATTAATTATGTAATATTTTATTTATTATAATGTATTTGGTATTTTCAAATGTTATACATATATCTATATATGTCACTTTTATATTAAAATAGTAAATTAGATAGTTTTAAGATATATGTAATAATTATATTTTTATATAAATATCTTTTATCTGTTAAAATAATAATTATGATAATACTAAAATAATGATAATATTACTAATAATGATTTTGATAATGATATTAGTCTCTTTATTTGTAGTAATAGTAATAATAATAATAATAATAATAATAATAATAATAATAATAATAATAATAATAATAATAATAATAATAATAATAATAATAATAATAATAATAATAATAATAATGATGATAATAATAATAATGATAATAATAATAATACTAGAAATTATAATTTTTGTAAAAATGATAATAATTTTTAATAATAACAATACTAATAATAATGATCATTATACTTACGTTAAAAAAATAATAATAATACTAATTTTAATGATAATAAAATTATTAATTTTAATATTAACGTTAATAATAATAATAGTAATATTAATACTAATAATTATAATGATATTACTAATACTAATCATAATGATAATAATATTAATATTAATTGTATTAATGATAATAATAATTATATTTTTAATATTAGTCATAATAAGGATAACAATAATAATAATAATTATAATACTGATAATAATATCAATAATAATAATAACAAAAATGATAATAATAATAATAATAAGTAACTACCTTCAAGCTTTTCCTAAAAAAAAATGCATCAATCCAGGCTCGAACCCAAGACCTCTTGCTAACCCGCTAACACCTTTAACTACTACACCATTTCTGTTTTTCTTCTTCATCAAACTGTAACTAACTGGAAATCATTACCACCATATTCTATCATCATCATCATTATTCCTATATCTTTAATTACCATCCTCATTGACTTAACATCACTTAATCCTAATTCCAAAAGATCACAATCATTGTTATATTATTATCTATGTCTTTATCTATTTCATCCGTCATAATCATAATCATAATTATAATCATAAAACATATAACTTATAACCATAATCATCATCATTATTTTACCTATCACTATCCTCATTCTCGTATGTCTTCACCAATCATCACAGTATCACCTCATCATCATCATTCTTTATAACATCAACACATATCATCGTCATATATCATCACAGTCGTGAATTAATCATCATCGTTATTCTATTATACGCATAACATGATCATCTTAATTCTAACCTTATCACCTCCATTATTATTAAACTTAATCATCATATAACTTAGATGATATTATCATGTTTATCTCGCGATCACCTTGTCTTATACTGTTTATCTTATTCGTTATACTTAATTAAAAGAAAAAAATAATAATAACAACGCAGCTAAAGCAGTTTTATGAGAGGGTTTTGTGCTACAAACCCAATCAGCTAGCCCAACTAATATCAAGCTCGAACGCTCAATAAAAATTCTAGCCTGTTAACAAGCTCAACTATAAAACTTTGGCCCAAAACCAAAATACATGTCAGTTGAAGTACGAGAAAATTAGGATCCAAGGAACAATGTCCCCTAGCCAACCCCCCTACTCCTTTATTTACTACTATATACTGCAACTACCATTCAATCATGTTCATTTTAATCATATCATCGAATTTCATTATTTAATATCTTCATCGTTTCTCTTTTTTTTATAGAAGAAACAAAGGATCTGCAGTAACAGGAAAACAGAAGCAAAAGTAGCGGGTAGCAGTAGCTTAAAACGAGCAATACATCAGTTAATTAATAAGTGTTTTGCAGGTTTGTGATCGAGGGGAAAGAAAATAAAACGGGTAGCAGTGTGGAAGTGTTTGTAGGAGTAAATATGTTGTGGAACCATGGTCGTTCTTGGTTACAATTATGAGAGAGAATGAGAGAGATGATGGTGGTTATCGATAGTGGCTTGTGGGTGTTTTATAGCTGCAAGACAGTAGTAACATTTGCAATATATATACGTTGTTGGCGGTGGTTCAAGGGTGGTGATTCTCGGTTTTATATAGCAGCCAAAGGTGATGAAAAGTGGGGACTTGTGGTGATTGATAATGGTTGTCGTTGGTTGAGATGGTTACCATGTTGGTGATCGAATATAGTGTGTTTTGTTTGATGGTTTCGACTAGGAAGAGAAACGATCGTGGAATTGATTAGATGTGTTTACATTTAACAAGTGGGTGTAATTGAAGAAGATGACTTACCTGGAAGAAATAGGAAATAGAAAAGGTGGTTAAATGATTATAGCATGGTGGCGTAATTGATGATGATAAGGAGATGGTAATTCGTGGTTGTGGTAGAATGGTGATGGTTAATTGTTTGGATAGAACATAGTAGTGAGCAACATCTGTGTGGTGATATGGTTTATGATATTCGAATATCTTAACATCGAGAAGAAGGAGAAAGAAAAAGTAACGAGAGGAGGATGGTGATGAAGGTGGTTATGATCTAGTGATGGTGTTCATGTATTTGTGGTTACAAGTAGAAATATAATAAATCGATTGTAGTTGTGAAGGTTTGATTAGAAAAACAAGAAGTCAAAGTGGGGATGATGGGAGTTATATCAATGAAGAGGAAGAGATATGTATATATAGAATTCGTGCATCAAACAGTTATTAATAATTATTACACTTACATAATTAGACAAATTAGCAGGTTAGACAATGTAGAGACCCGACAAAATCGTCATTGACGGCGCCATTAACTTAGGTCCCGTTGCGTGGTCATAGTCCCTATATGAGACACGTTTGACCAAAATTATGTCGCATTCATTTGAAACGTACAAGACTTGCAAAGTTTAGTTTACAAAACGGATCGACAGCAAGTTTAAATTTACAAAAGTATAAAGTATAAATGAAATAACTTGCGACATAATTAGTTTAAAATCACGGTTGCTATAAATAGCGTAAGTATGTAAACAATATGTTTGAATCCAAAGGTTCTATCACTAGCGTATGCATGTATGTATGCTTGACCCCAAGCAAGTAATCAGAGTGTATGCATGTATGCTTGACCCCAAGCAAGTATAAGTGTACGCAGAAGCATGTATCAAATAGCCATTCATGAACCTGAGAAACATATAGAAAACTGTCAACGAAAAACGTTGGTGAAATCATAGGTGTTTGTAAACGTTGTTTTTGAACCACAAGATTTTGTATTTCCATAACGTTGATTATCTAAATCGTTTGTATTCCAAAAGTTTGTTCGCGAGCACCCAATTATCAAGACTTAACTGTTTTGCACCCTGTTGCGTAGTGTTAGAACATACACTAACCCGAAAATATATTTCATCCGCTAACGGTAGCGAACCGTCCGAATGAGGCTCGTCAAGCCCATGTGATCACATAATATAAGTTCTCGCTTACACCCTGCAAGTGTAACTAATGATAATCGAATTGAGGCTTTTTGTTCTAACTCGCTGTGGAATGTTTGTTTTCGTACTTGTGTTCAAAGTATAAAGTATGTAGTTTAAAACCGTATATGTTTCTCATCCCATGATTTAAAAGTATAAAAGTTGTTGAAAGATGGGACTATGATCTCACCTCGAGTGCACGAGTATAAATGTACTTCACAAGGTAAACGTGTGCATGAAAGTTGCTTAGTCTTGACCTAAACAAGTAAGTTATATCAATTAACCGGTTACGACACAAGGTCGGGCGAAATGTGTTTAATTAGTTCTATGGCTCGTTACGACTCGAATATATAGCATGTGAATCACATTGTCAAGTTTCATGCAAGAATCAAGTATAAAAGCATGTTAGAACGATTGCGAAAGTGTTTGGTTAAGTTTGATTAAAGTCAAACTTGGTCAAAGTCAACGAAAAAGTCAACGGGGTCGGGTCGGGTCCCGAACTATTTTTCTGGGCTTAGAAGTCATGTATAAGCATGTTGGCCAAGTTTCATATCAATCGGGGGTGCATAGCATACTTAGAATTAAACGAAAATTGAAATTTTTGGGCAGTCTACCTTAGATGCGCCGCATCCAAGGCAGATGCGCCACATCTGTGTCTGGTGCAGCAATTCTGGGACAGTTTAACACTTAGACGATTTCAACTTCAAACAACCATAACTTATGAACCGTAAACATTCAAAACACGTATCTTATATAATTGGAAATGTAATTTAAAGAGGAATATAACTAAACACATTTCAACAATTAATTCCATCATTAACAACAATGAAAACCTCCATAAATGATCATTAAACGTTCAAAATCGAAGTTTCAAGTTCATAAAACGCATTTCTTGACTCGGGAATCCAATTTACACATATGATATGCCGTTTTGAAGGTGATGAAATATACAATACAACTAAACACTTACTAATAACATTTCATAGCATTCAATGCATCAAAAATTCATTTTAAAGTTCATCAAACCCTAACCAAGAATCAAGAATTCATCAATTTTGTAAATGAAGCTTTTCTAAATCAACCTACACATTAAAATGAAGCTAATGATGCTATTAACACATTTAATACATGAACTTTAACATTTAAACAATATTTAATCAACTAAAATCAAGGATTAAGCACACCCATTTCAAGTTCATGCTAGTTACTCCAAAATCAACAAATCGAGCAAACCAAACACATATTCATGTTAGACTTGAGCCATAAACACTAACTAACACCATTTCAAGTCTAAAAATCGAATTTCAGAAATCTAGAGTTTTTAGAAACCTTACCCCAAGTAGTGAAATTGGTACCAAATCGAAGAGGATGAAGAGAGGATCACGAAAATGTAATTTGTTTTGTTGTAAGCCTCCTAGATCGAATTTGGATGATGAATTAATGAGTTGGGTGTTTGAGTTCAAAAATGGAAGTAGAGAGAAAGAGATGAGAGGTGGAGGTGAATTGAATGGGTGGTGGTAAGTGGGTTGACTAGTTGACCTAGTCAACTAGTTTGCCCACTTGGCAACTTCGGTCCCTCGAGTTTAAAGCGGGTGCGGGAATTAACCAAACGAATTATTTTAAAAACGCTAGAGTAACCGAGAGATGTTATAATCAAATAACGGAAATATTAAGAACGTTAGTTAACGAAAGATACAAATTTAGATAATGAAAGATATTATCTAAAAAAAAGACGGTGTTAAAATAAATTTAACAAAAAATGCGGGATGTTACATTACCTACACCTTAAAAGAAATTTCGTCCCGAAATTTAGTTGGAAGTAGTAGTTGTTGTTTCTTCTTCGAAACTTTTGGGTTGTAAATTCTACGAATAAGTGAAGGTACTCCCTTGGGCATTTCAACGAATTTTGACAGTCGGGGTTTTACGTTGTTTCAGAGTTTGGTTTCACGATTCAAAATTTTAACCGGTCCTCCTAGGAAGCAGAGTTTGTCATTGATATTAAGCTCATCGGAAGGAATAACAAGTTCTTGTTCGGCAAGACACTTCTTTAAGTTTGATACATGGGATGTAGTATGAACGGAGACTCAAATGAGTCGGAAAATCTAAATGGCTAGCAACGGGCCCAAAACGCCCCAAGATTTTAAAAGGGTCAAAATATCGCGGATTTAGCTTTCTACGTTTCCCGAAACGGATTACACCTTTCTAAGGTGCGACTTTTAACGTTACGTGGTTACCCACTTGGAATTCGAGAGGTTTACGTCTAACATCGGCATAGCTCTTTTGGCGACTACGGCCGTATTGAGCCTTTCTCGGATTGGAACGATCTTAACGGTTACATCATGAATGAGTTCGGGTTCGGTGGTTTGCTTGTCACCTTCTTCGGTTCAACAATTAAGAAAATGACAATTGCGGCTATACGAGTTCTCGAAAGGTGTGGCGTTAATACTCGGATGAAAATTATTGTAGTACTAGAATTCGGCTAAAGGCAAATACTTTTCTCAAGTAAATTTGAAGTTGATAATACAAACTCGTATTATGGTTTCCAAGGTTTGAATCGTACATTTACTTTGTTCATCGGTTCGTGGTTGATGCGTTGTACTCATGTCTAAAAGTGGTCCCGAGGCTTTTTGTAAGTCTAGAAGTGAAACGAGCATCTCGATTCGAAACGCGGTAAAGTTCTTTAAGATACATTTGAACAAGCTTGTTCGGACCTGAAAATGTTTGTTGGAACAAGTTTCTGTTTCTCAAGAATTTTGCGTCGCGGAAGATTTATCGGTTTCCGAAAACGTTTGTTAGAGCAAGTTTCTTACCGGTCTCTGAAAACGTTCGTTAGGACTATTCACCCCCATGGCGAATACTAGTATAACGTGAAGAGTCTCCCTCTCCATTGAGAATTTAGAATAAAAGATTTCCTTATACGAAAGTATGAGTGTAATGCGAGAGAAGTTTCCGCCTCGATATGAGTATACCAAACATTTTGTAGTTCGTCGAATAGACTGTGCGAAAACGAGATAGTATACACGTGTAACATACGTTTGAAGTTGAAAGAATTTGTCATTCATTCTCAAGCATAAATATGGTTCGACAGTATGGTTGTTATCAGTATTCTCGGAGTTTTCGAATGTTCAAACAAGAAAAATGAAGTCATGTACATGGCACATGGTGGTGATTAGGTTGATCGAGTCCAATCACCATCACGAGTCATTAGAACTTCGGTATGACTTACCGTAATATAACCACG
The DNA here is from genome assembly GCF_046630445.1 of Rutidosis leptorrhynchoides. Taxonomy (NCBI): domain Eukaryota; kingdom Viridiplantae; phylum Streptophyta; class Magnoliopsida; order Asterales; family Asteraceae; genus Rutidosis; species Rutidosis leptorrhynchoides. Next base: position 207,054,884 of record NC_092341.1, on the reverse strand, counting down.
TTGATCGAGTGTCGTTATATTACGCTAAATCATACCTCCATTCCCACCTCACTCCATAAATTCAAGTTCTTGTAATCGTGAAGACTTAAAATGAACAAAGTGTAACGACGTCTCTAACGTGACTCGTATTGAATCGAAAGGATTAGTGCAACTCTGAAGATGCGTTTCCCGAGGGAAGTGTATAAATGATTGTTCACGTCAATGCTGCTCGAGTCAAATAATAATGTCTTTAGGTACGAAAAGAGCATCGAATTATGATAACGAGTAGTACGAAACCATAGTGATAAGTAGTGATGACGATACTCACCTAGAGTAGTGATGGTAGTAACAAGAAGTGGTAGATAGTAAGGAACACCGGTGTGACACCGATAGTAAGTTGAGATGGTTTGCGAATAACAACGTGGGAGACAGAGTTCCCGAACTAGTGTGACTAATGAAGTCGTCGCCATCCTTACGCGTATGAATCTTGAATTTACGTGTGTTACCAGAAAGTTGCAGAATACGAGTTCGTATGATGAAAATTTGGTACCATTAAGAAGTTTGCCTAAGAATGATTCAAGTATAATGCACAAGTAGTCAAGTAAGTGCTATCTATAGCAAAGGTATGTCAGAATGCAATGGCTAACTATCCGGTTGCAGTCTAGATTCACTAATGCGTCCTAACGACTCTGTCAGACACACTAATGCATATCCTAGTTCCCTACAACCAATGCTCTGATACCATCTGTAGAGACCTGACAAAATCGTCATTGACGACGCCGTTAACTTAGGTCCCGTTGCGTGGTCATAGTCCCTATATGAGACACGTTTGACCAAAATTATGTCGCATTCATTTGAAACGTACAAGACTTGCAAAGTTTACTTTACAAAACGGATTGAAAGCAAGTTTAAGTTTACAAAAGTATAAAGTATAAATGAAATAACTTGCGACATAATTAGTTTAAAATCACGGTTGCTATAAATAGCGTAAGTATGTAAACAATATGTTTGAATCCAAAGGTTCTATCACTAGCGTATGCATGTATGTATGCTTGACCCCAAGCAAGTAATCAGAGTGTATGCATGTATGCTTGACCCCAAGAAAGTATAAGTGTACGCGGAAGCATGTATCAAATAGCCATTCATGAACCTGAGAAACATATAGAAAACTGTCAACGAAAAATGTTGGTGAAATCATAGGTGTTTGTAAACGTTGTTTTTGAACCACAAGATTTTTTATTTCCATAACGTTGATTATCTAAATCGTTTGCATTCCAAAAGTTTGTTCGCGAGCACCCAATTATCAAGACTTAACTGCTTTGCACCCTGTTACGTAGTGTTAGAACATACAATAACCCGAAAATATATTTCATTCGCTAACGGTAGCAAACCGTCCGAATGAGGCTCGTCAAGCCCATGTGATCACATAATATAAGTTCTCGCTTACACCCTGCAAGTGTAACTAGTGATAATCGAATTGAGGCTTTTTATTCTAACTTGCTGTGGAATGTTTGTTTTCGTACTTGTGTTCAAAGTATAAAGTATGTAGTATAAAACCGTATATGTTTCTCATCCCATGATTTAAAAGTATAAAAGTTGTTGAAAGATGGGACTATGATCTCACCTCGAGTGCACGAGTATAAATGTACTTCACAAGGTAAACGTGTTCATGAAAGTTCCTTAGTCTTGACCTAAACAAGTAAGTTGTATCAATTAACCGGTTACGACACAAGGTCGGGCGAAATGTGTTCAATTAGTCCTATGGCTCGTTACGACTCGAATATATAGCATGTGAATCACGTTGTCAAGTTTCATGCAAGAATCAAGTATAAAATCATGTTAGAACGATTGTAAAAGTGTTTGGTTAAGTTTGATTAAATTCAAACTTGGTCAAAGTCAACGGGGTCGGGTCGGGTCCCGAACTATTTTTCTGGGCTTAGAAGTCATGTATAAGCATGTTGGCCAAGTTTCATATCAATCGGGGGTGCATAGCATACTTAGAATTAAACGAAAATTGACATTTTTGGGCAGTCTGCCTCAGAGCGCCGCATCCAAGGCAGATGCGCCGCATCTGTGTCTGGTGCAGCAATTCTGGGGCAGTTTAACACTTAGACGATTTCAACTTCAAACTACCATAACTTATGAACCGTAAACATTCAAAACACGTATCTTATATCATTGGAAATGTAATTTAAAGAGGAATACAACTAAACACATTTCATCAATTAATTCCATCATTAACAACAATGAAAACCTCAATAAATGATCATTAAACGTTCAAAATCGAAGTTTCAAGTTCATAAAACGTATTTCTTGACTCGGGAATCCAATTTACACATACGATACGCCGTTTTGAAGGTGATGAAATATACAATACAACTAAACACTTACTAATAACATTTCATAGCATTCAATGCATCAAAAATCCATTTTAAAGTTCATCAAACCCTAACCAAGAATCAAGAATTCATCAATTTTGTAAATGAAGCTTTTCTAAATCAACCTACACATTAAAATGAAGGTAATGATGCTAGTAACACATTTAATACATGAACTTTAACATTTAAACAATATTTAATCAACCAAAATCAAGGATTAAGCACACCCATTTCAAGTTCATGCTAGTTACTCCAAAATCAACAAATCGAGCAAACCAAACACATATTCATGTTAGACTTGAGCCATAGACACTAACTAACACCATTTCAAGTATAAAAATCGAATTTCAGAAATCTAGAGTTTTTAGAAACCTTACCCCAAGTAGTGAAATTGGTACCAAATCGAAGAGGATGAAGAGAGGATCACGAAAATGTAATTTGTTTTGTTGTAAGCCTCCTAGATCGAATTTGGATGATGAATTAATGAATTGGGTGTTTGAGTTCAAAAATGGAAGTAGAGAGAAAGAGATGAGAGGTGGAGGTGAATTGAATGGGTGGTGGTAAGTGGGTTGACTAGTTGACCTAGTCAACTAGTTTGCCCACTTGGCAACTTCGGTCCCTCGAGTTTAAAGCGGGTGCGAGAATTAACCAAACGAATTATTTTAAAAACGCTAGAGTAACCGAGAGATGTTATAATCAAATAACGGAAATATTAAGAACGTTAGTTAACGAAAGATACAAATTTAGATAACGAAATATATTATCTAACAAAAAAAAGACGGTGTTAAAATAAATTTAACGGAAAAATGCGGGATGTTACAGACAAATTGACAGATAACAGAGATTTCAAAGAAAATACAGTAAACACTTTTTCAATCACGGATGTACCATTTGTTATTTAGTTACCGACAGTTTTCACGGACTACTATTTCGTATCCCGTTGTGATTCAGTGGCGGATAAAAAGTCTTCAGAAAAATCTCAAATTTTTACATTAATTATCTTTATTTATTTTGGTCATTATGGTATAAAATTCGATCATTAACTATTAAATAAAAATTACATTAATTATTCACTCCCATCCCCCAAGTAAAATATAAAAATTTTTAAAATTCGACAAACAACTTCTAAATATATTATTACTAAGCCTAAAATTTATAAAATTCATTTTTCGGATCACCGTTTATTTTAAAATCATATAAATTTAAATTAAACTTCTCTAATGTCAATCGGAACATCAAACGAGTATTACAATTCTTTAATATTTATTTTTAATATACTTTATTTGTATAAAGATATGTTTTAAATAATTTTTATTATTTTTACATAATCAATTTTTAATAATTACATCATAAATTATATTTCAAATCATATATATATTTATTTAAATATATATATATATACCTATTTACAAATAGTTGTTCGTGAATCGTCGGTATAGTCAAAGGGTGATTTGAATATATGAACATAGTTTCCAAAATTTTTGAGACTCAACATTATAATCTTTGCTTTTCTTATCGAAATCATATAAAGATTAAGTTTAAATTTGGTCGGAAATTTTTGGGTCGTCACAATGACCGATATTGCGAGAGAAATAATAGATGAAATGCGCAATATCAAACCACCCTACACTAGAGTCTTGCTTGTCCTCAAGCAACATGACTCGAAAATAGTCTTTAATAATAAATGTTGAGCCAAAACGAACCAAATCAACAAACAAACACTAGTGCGGGTAAGAACTTGGAGTAAAGTATCAACCATATGACTTCCACTTGTAATCCCCCAAATAGAATTCCCATACCTCCATTACCGTAATCATCAAAAACATAAAGATGTGTAACGACCAGACCTCGTTATACCAAAAACACCCTAAAAAAAAACTTTCTGGGACAGTACATCTGGACGGTGTCCAGATTCCTGGACGGCGTCCAGTACTTGAGACTTGGAGGGCGTCCAAACAATTGGGACGACATCCCAATGAACTATCAGGTTCTGATCTCGGGTTCCAAATTACACGAGCGAAAATCCCGTTTCCCGATACTTTTAAACGAAAACCTTTTCACAACATGTTATAATAAGTAAAACTAAGAGATTTTCATCATCAAAACGAGTTTTACAACACCAGGCCCACAGTGTCCCGTTTTACGAAATTCGTTCAAAATACAAGTTTCGACCATCATAGTTTAAATTCTAAATGACACCTAGAGCATGGTGTTTGGGGTTAAACTACCCAAATCTTGGCCGAACTTCCAAAAGCTAACCCAAAAGCATCCCCTATCAAAATAAGCGGGAGACCACTAATCCAACCGAATACCTTTTCCTTTGTCCACGAGAGGGTAAGCTAAAGCTTAGTGAATGCAATAGTTATACATGTACATATATAAAATACCTACTTGCACACACTTACACACATACTGCATACATGCTAGCAACACAATTAGCTTATCATCTCAAATACAAGCTATTAACCTCCAATACCACAAGCTAGCAATTCAATAGCATATATACAACTCGTACAATATAATATGCTTACGCTACAACACAATAATCATGGTTAACCAATCGTACAAGGAATGGTACTCGGATTTCCCATCGGTGTTCATAACAACCATTAGAGTACTTAACACGTCGTACACTAATCCTACGGGTGGCATCTTAACACGTTGATATTTCATCCTGAGAGGTGTCTTAACACATCGACACTTCACTCTTCATATTACTTGAGGTGGCATCTTAACACGTCGACACTTCACCTCGAGTGATGTCTTAACACATCGACACTTCACTCTTCGTCTTACCTTGGGTGGGATCTTAAAATGTCGATACTTCACCCCGAGTGGTGTCTTAACACATAGACACTTCACTCTTTGTCTTACCTTGGGTGGCATCTTAACACGTCGATACTTCACCCCGAGCGGTGTCTTACCACATCGACACTTCACTCGTCACGTGGACGTGGTGTCTTAGCACATCGACACTTCGCATCTCACGCTACACAAATAAATACATTATATACCTATGCATATAATTATTCCACTCACCTTTAAGTCTTTTGAGAAAGATAACCGAGCTTGCAACCTTTAATGTAACGTACCTATTACATTATGCATATAATCAATCACAAACTCAAGTGGGTCAACCAAATCAATTCCCATTCTAGTGCCATTTTGACCCATAGTGCAAATTCCGACCCATTTGCACTCTTAACCCTAGTATTTGGGTCAACATCGTCAAAAACCTAACACTAGCTACATATGGTCTTAAAACACTTTTTAACACAAAGTTATAGCACTTTCACACACATTAACCAACTTAGGTCATTAAAAACTCGTTTGACCTATTTCAAAGTTAACACACCCATTTGGGTCACCCACAACCTAAATAACACCCACTTACATAACATCTAGGTGTGCTAGTAGTTAATTAACCAATTCGAGACTCACAAACACAATTATCATTCCAAAACCCTAGGTTAGTCACCTTTGAGTCTTCATGACCCAAACTTACCCAAAAACCCCCAATACTAACAAATGGGTTTTATATTCATAACCAACCCAAACCCTAATCCTTATACAATTTAACATAAGGAAATCAAGGTTAAGACTTACCACCACAATCAAAATGTAGTTAGGGACTAGATGAACAACTTTAAAACACGAGCCTTGACCCGAAACAAGCTTCTTCCTCCTCTATTTAAGCTTTCTCACACAAGAATCACTCTCTCTCTCTAGAATTGAAGTGGAATGATGAGGTGGTTGAAAGTGGAGTGAATGACGCTCCACAAACGGATCTAGGGCCTTAAATTCAGCCCCCATGTGAAATTACCCCTTTGCCCTCTTTAAATATTTAAAATAGACAGCTGGCCATCCAGAACATTTGGACGGCGTCCAAACTGTCTGGACGGCTTCCAGTCCTTCACACTGGGACGGCGTCCCACCCATCTGGACGGCGTCCCAACCATCAAGGAAAACAGGATCTTACAACTCTCCCCCACTTGAACCGGATTACGTCCTCGCGATCCAAGCCGCATGACAAGAGGGAAGATAAACTAACACGAACTCTTCGGGCTCCCAAGTAAACTCGGAACCTTTACTCCGACGCCATTGAACTTTAAAAGTTCTCACCTCTTTATTTCTCAACCTTTTGACTTTCTAATCGAGTATAGCAATCGGCTCCTCAATATACTCTAACTTATTGTTTTGATCGATCTCGTCTAATGGCACCCAAGATGAATCATCCGCAAGACACTTACGGAGATGGGAAACATGAAATGTATTATAGATCCCCGCAAGCTCTTCGGTTAAATCCAAATGATATGCAACTACACCAACACGAGCTAAAATTTTAAAAGGACCAATAAACCGAATAACTCCTTTCCATGGCAAAACTTTCCCCGTTTTCGAAACCGAATAACTCCTTTCCATGGCAAAACTTTAAGCATCACCATGTCACCTTCTTGGAACTCAATTTGTCATCTTCGCTTGTCGGCATAAGATTTTTGTCAATCTTGGGCCTTTTTCAAATGAGTCCGAATCATATCAATCTTGCTATTCGTCTCTAAAACCAAGTTGGTACTCCCGATTTCTCTTTGACCCACTTCGCCCCAATAAATCGGAGTTCGACACCTCCGCCCATAAAGCATCTCGTAAGGTGGCATCCCGATACTAGTATGATAACTATTATTGTACGAGAATTCCACCAAAGGTAAGTGCTCATCCCAAATACCGCCAAAATCAATAATACACGCTCGTAACATATCCTCCAAAGTTTGGTTCGTACGTTCGGTTTGACGTCCGTTTGAGGATGATACGCCGTGCTCAATTTCAATTGTGTACCCATATCTTCATGAAACTTTTCCCTTAACTGAGATGTAAAATGGGTATCTTGATCCGAAATAATAGATATAGGAACCCCGCGTCTCGATATCACCTCCTTGATAAATAACTTAGACAAAGCCTCCGATGATATCGCTTCCCGAATGGGAAGAAACAATGCACTTTTCATCAATCGATCAACTATTACCCAAATCGAGTCAAATTGGGTTCTCGCCGTCTTTGGTAACTTTGTGATGAAATCCATGGTAATGTGCTCCCATTTCCATTTCGGGATTTCTAAAGGTTGTAACGTACCATACGGCTTTTGGTTTTTGGCTATAACTTGCAAACACGTGACGCATTGTTCAACATATTTAACAACATCACGTTTCATGCCCGGCCAACAATACTCTCTCCTCAAATCAAGATACATTTTCGTCGTGCCCGGATGAATAGAATACTTTGACTTATGTGCTTCATCAAGTAGCACTCATCGATGATCACCCATTTTATGCACCCACACTCTTCCTTGAAAAGATAACAAACCATGCGGACCTAAGGTAATAAACTCCGTTTGTCGCACGATTCGTTCCTCATGCTTATTGTTAACAAAAACTTCAATTTGAGTCTCGCCAAGCTTTACAATAAAATCGTTAGTAATAATCATGCGTAACAATCCTACTCGTATCGTCGGATGTTGACTCTTCCGACTTAACGCGTCCGCGACCACATTCGCCTTACCCGGATGATAAAGTATTTCACAATCATAGTCTTTCACCACATCCATCCATCTACGTTGACGATAATTCAAATCTCTTTGATCGAAAAGGTGTTTCAAACTCTTGTGATCCGAATAAATTGTACACTTGACACCATACAAGTAATGGCTCCAAATTTTCAACGCATGCACAACTGCCGCCAACTCAAGATCATGAGTCGGATATCTCATTTCGTGTTCCTTTAATTGTCGAGAGGCATAAGCGATGACTCTACCCCTTTGCATTAGAACACATTCGAGCCCATTTAAAGAAGCATCACAATAAACCGTCATATCTTCTACCCCTTCCGGTAACACTAACACCGGAGCTTGACATAACTTCTCTTTTAACAATTGAAAATCAATTTCTTGCTCGTTCTCCCAATTAAACCTCGCGTTCTTTCTCGTCAATTTCGTCAATGTAGAAGCGATCTTAGAAAGGTCTTGGATAAACCGACGATAATAACCGGCCAATCCGAGAAAACTTCTAATTTCCGTAGGCGTAGTCGGTCGCCCCCAACTCTTCACCTTCTCTATCTTCCCCGGATCTACTTGAATACCATCTTTGTTCACAATGTGGCCAAAGAATTGAACTTCCCTTAGCCAAAATTCACATTTGGAGAATTTAGCATATAACTTCTCCTTCCGCAACGTCTTTAACACACCCCGCAAATGATGTTCATGTTCCTTCATACTTTTCGAATAGACAAGTATATCGTCAATGAACACAATTACCGACTTGTCCAACATAGGTTGGCACACTAGGTTCATAAGATCCATGAATGTCGCCGGTGCATTCGTAAGACCAAAAGGCATTACTACGAATTCAAAATGCCCGTAACGAGTTCAAAAAGCCATTTTCTCAATATCTTCCTCACAGACCCGTATTTGGTGATAGCCGGACCGTAGGTCGATTTTAGAGAAATACGTTGCACCTTGGAGTTGGTCAAACAAATCATCAATCCTAGGCAATGGATAACGATTCTTGATCGTCCCTTTGTTCAACTCCCGATAATCGATGCACATCCGCATACTACCATCCTTCTTCTTCAGGAATAAAACCGGAGCACCCCATGGTGAAGCACTCAGTCTAATAAAACCCTTTTCAAGTAACTATTGGGTTTGGTTTAACAACTCTTGCATTTCCGTCGGCGCTAAACGATAAGGAGTTTTAGCAATGAGAGTAGCTCCCGGAACCAACTCAATGCGAAATTCAACCTGTCTTTCCGCCAGAACACTCGGTAACTCATCCGGAAAAACGTCTTCAAATTCATTCACCACCGGGATTTCACGAATGGGTGGTGGCTCATCACGAGTATCAACAACATGGGCAAGAAAAGCCATGCCACCACTAATAAGGAAATGACGTGCCCGTGCAAAAGTGCATATCGGCACAAGTCTTCTTCGCTTATCACCATGAATAATTAACTCTCCCCCACTTGGGGTCTTCACACGAATAGATTTTTCATGGCATGAAATATCGGCTCTATTATGATCGAGCCAATCCATACCAACAACGATATCGAAATCGCCCAAAGTCATCAGAATGAGATCAATTTTAAAGTTTTGGCACTAAACACAACATTACAATTTTTACACACATCACCCACTAGCACCGTCTTGCCATCTGCTATTTCAACTTCTACCGGACGACTTAACTTAGCTAACGGTTTATTAAGTTTAGGCACAAATTTTGGAGACACAAACGACAAGTTAGCACCACTATCAAAAAGTGTCCTTGCCGGATTAGAATTAACCATGAAAGTACCTGAGACAACTTCATTAGATTGCTTGGCTTCCTCATTGGTCATCAAATAATTGCGACCCCTAGCTGTACCCGCCGCCTTCTCTAGCCGTTTAACGTTATCGTTGCGCAAATCGGGGCACTCCGGCCTCTTGTGCCCTTCTTTACTACAATTAAAACAAGTAAGCTTGGTTGTGGATGATGGTTTCGGACATTCACGTGCCATATGGCCCTTTTGTCCATAATTGTAGCACGCATAAGAAAAATCTCTGGAAGCACCTTTCTTCACACTACCAACACTCTCGGAACCCTTCTTGTTCTTTTTGTCTGAAAAGTTCGAATGGCTCGAACCTTCTATCTTTCTTTTGCCAAAAGTAAAGCCACTCTTCCACAACACGAGCGCCTCAAAACCTTTGGCCATATTGAACAACTCGTCAAAGCTTTTCACCACATTCACACTTACCTTCTCTTGATAACTATCATTTAAGATTCGATAGAAGTCTTCCTTCAACATTTTATCATTCCAGACATACTCCGGGCAAAATTGAGTCTTGGACAAAAACATGGATTAGAGAGTGTTCAAATCCATCGACCCTTGCCTCAAGGAACGCAACTCATCCTTAAGCCTTGTAAGATCGGCCGAAGTTCGGTACTCATCGAAAAATTTCGCCTTGGATTCATCCCAAGTGAATTCCATGCATTGTTCCTCACCATAAACTTGGATCTTTGCGTCCCACCACAACTTAGCATCGCCCCTCAACATACTACACCCGTACCTTGTCTTCTTATCGAGAGGACATTCACAAGAACGGAAGGCCCCCTCCATATCGGAGATCCAACGGGCACTCTTGGGAGGGTCTCGTTCACCTTCAAAGGTGGGAGGTTAAGAATCCTTGAAATTCTTATAGAAAAAGTCCCATCTTCCTACATTATCTTCGTGAAGAACGGCCTTAACTTGCTCCTTTACCTCACTGACTAGTTGCTCGTCAATCGTATCTAGGAACATCTTCTTAACATCTTCGAGAAACTCCGCCTTTTGACGTTTAAAGATGGCCTCAACTTTGGCCATAAACTCGGAGTCCTAGCTCGTACCTCCATTATCATGTTCGGGTCCATTTCTCATCTTCATTCTATAAAACGGAAAAGATTAAGAAATGAAACGAAAGGACTTAACACATACGTATATACATATACACCACACTACCCCATCTTGCTCAACAATCGTCGTACATCGCTTGTTTGACACGATTTGAACCCGTAACAATGGTAGCTAATCATTGTTACACGAGCACGTCGCATTAACTTGCTAGTACAACGTCTATCTCGCTTGATGATTGCTAACACAACACAAAACAATTAGCGCAAGGTTAGTTTACATAAACCTAAGCACTAATCAACTCTCGGTCCGACCCATCTCCGACAAGTCCCGCATTAAACGCATACACATTAAAGTCTAAGTCTAGGCACCTATCTCAAGTAGCCTAAATCCCTTAGACCATGCTCTGATACCACTTGTAATGACCCGACCTCGTTATACCAAAAACACCCTAAAAAAAACTTTCTGGGATACTACATCTGGACGGCATCCAGATTCCTGGACGGCGTTCAGTACTTAAGACTTGGATGGCATCCAAACAATTGGGACGGCGTCCCAATGAACTGTCAGGTCTGATCTCGGGTTCTAAATTACACAAGCAGAAATCCCGCTTCCCGATACTTTTAAACGAAAACCTTTTCACAACATGTTATAATAAGTAAAACTAAGAGATTTTCATCATCAAAACGAGTTTTACAACACCGGGCCCACAATATCCCATTTTACGAAATTCGTTCAAAATACAAGTTTCGACCATCATAGTTTAAATTCCAAACGACACCTAGAGCATGGTGTTTGGGGTTAAACTACCCAAATCTTGGCCAAACTTCCAAAAGCTAACCCAAAAGCATCCCCTATCAAAATAAGCGGGAGACCACTAATCCAATCGAATACCTATTCCTTTGTCCACGCAGCAACCTAAAAAGGTAAACAACGAGAGGGTAAGCTAAAACTTAGTGAATGCAATAGTTATACATGTACATATATAAAATACCTACTTGCACACACTTACACACATACCACATACATGCTAGCAACACAATTAGCTTATCATCTCAAATACAAGCTATTAACCTTCAATACCATAAGCTAGCAATTCAATAGCATATATACAACTCGTACAATATAATATGCTTACGCTACAACACAATAATCATGGTTAACCAATCGTAAAAGGAATGGTACTCGGATTTCCCATCGGTGTTAGTGAATGCAATAGTTATACATGTACATATATAAAATACCTACTTGCACACACTTACACACATACCGCATACATGCTAGCAACACAATTAGCTTATCATCTCAAATACAAGCTATTAACCTCCAATACCACAAGCTAGCAATTCAATAGCATATATACAACTCGTACAATATAATATGCTTACGCTACAACACAATAATCATGGTTAACCAATCGTACAAGGAATGGTACTCGGATTTCCCATCGGTGTTCATAACAACCATTAGAGTACTTAACACATCGTACACTAATCCTATGGGTGGCATCTTAACACGTCGATACTTCACCCCGAGTGGTGTCTTAACACATCGACACTTCACTCTTCATATTACTTGAGGTGGCATCTTAACACGTCGACACTTCACCTCAAGTGGTGTCTTAACACATCGACACTTCACTCTTCGTCTTACCTTGGGTGGCATCTTAACACGTCGATACTTCACCCCGAGTGGTGTCTTAACACATCAACACTTCACTCTTCGTCTTACCTTAGGTGGCATCTTAACACGTCGATACTTCATCCCAAGTGGTGTCTTAACACATCGACACTTCACTCGTCACGTGAACGTGGTGTTTTAGCACATCGACACTTCGCATCTCACGCTACACAAATAAATACATTATATACCTACGCATATAATTATTCCACTCACCTTTAAGTCTTTTGTGAAAGATAACCGAGCTTGAAACCTTCAATGTAACGTACCTATTACATTATGCATATAATCAATCACAAAGTCAAGTGGGTCAACCAACTCAATTCCCATTCTAGTGCCATTTTGACTCATAGTGCAAATTCCGACCCATTTACACTCTTGACCCTAGTATTTGGGTCAACATCGTCAAAACCCTAACACTAGCCACATATGGTCTTAAAACACTTTTTAACACAACGTTATAGCACTTTCACACACATTAACCAACTTAGGTCATTAAAAACTCGTTTCACCTATTTCAAAGTTAACACACCCATTTGGGTCACCCACAACCCAAATAACACCCACTTACATAACATATAGGTGTGCTAGTAGTTAATTAACCAATTCGAGACTCACAAACACAATTATCATTCCAAAACCCTAGGTTAGTCACCTTTGTGTCTTCATGACCCAAACTTACCCAAAAACCTCCAATACTAACAAATGGGTTTTATGTTCATAACCAACCCAAACCCTAATCCTTAAACAATTTAACATAAGGAAATCAAGGTTAAGACTTACCACCACAATCAAAATGTAGCTAGGGACTAGACGAACAATTTTAAAACACGAGCCTTGACCCGAAACAAGATTCTTCCTCCTCTATTTGAGCTTTCTCACACAAGAATCACTCTCTCTCTCTCTAGAATTGAAATGGAAGGATGAGGTGGTTGAAAGTGGAGTGAATGAGGCTCCACAAACTGATCTAGGGCCTTAAATTCGGCCCCCATGTGCAATTACCCCTTTGCCCTCTTTAAATATCTAAAATAGACAGCTGGCCCGCCAGAACATTTGGACGGCGTCCAAACTGTCTGGACGGCGTCCAGTCCTTCACACTGGGACGGTGTCCCACCCATCTGGACAGCGTCCCAACCATCAGGGAAAACAGGATCTTACAACTCTCCCTCACTTGAACCGGATTGCGTCCTCGCGATCCAAGCTGCATGACAAGACGGAAGATAAACTAACACGAACTCTTCGGGCTCCCAAGTAAACTCGGAACCTTTACTCCGACGCCATTGAACTTTAAAAGTTCTCACCTCTTTATTTCTCAACCTTTTGACTTTCTCATCGAGTATAGCAATCGGCTCCTCAATATACTCTAACTTATTGTTTAGCTCGATCTCGTCTAATGGCACCCAAGACGAATCATCCGCAAGGCACTTACGGAGATGGGAAACATGAAATGTATTATGGATCCCTGCAAGCTCTTCGGTTAAATCCAAAAGATACGCAACTTCACCAACACGATCTAAAATTTTAAAAGGACCAATAAACCGAGGAGCTAACTTTCCCCATTTTCGAAACCGAATAACTCCTTTCCATGGCGAAACTTTAAGCATCACCATGTCACCTTCTTAGAACTCAATTTTTCGTCTTCACTTGTCGGTATAATATTTTTGTCTATCTTGGGCCTTTTTCAAATGAGTCTGAATCCTATCAATCTTGCTATTCGTCTCTAAAACCTAATCGGTACTCCCGATTTCTCTTTGACCCACTTCGCCCCAACAAATCGGAGTTCGAAACCTCTGCCCATAAAGCATCTCGTAAGGTGGCATCCCGATACTAGTATGATAACTATTATTGTACGAGAATTCCACCAAAGGTAAGTGCTCATCCCAACTACCGCCGATACTAGTACTCTCTCTCTCTCTCTAGAATTGAAGTGGAAGGATGAGGTGGTTGAAAGTGGAGTGAATGAGGCTCCACAAACTGATCCAGGGCCTTAAGTTTGGCCCCCGTGTGAAATTACCCCTTTGCCCTCTTTAAATTTCTAAAATAGACAGCTGGCCCGCCAGAACATTTGGACGGCGTCCAAACTGTCTGGACGGCGTCCAGTCCTTCACACTGGGACAGCGTCCCACCCATCTGGACGGCGTCCCAACCTTCAGGGAAAACATGATCTTACAAGATGTCTTCAAAAGTAAATGACATAGTAATGAGGTAAACGAATCTCGAACCTTAGTGATAAATCTTCAATACGAACTGGGAATACACGAGAAAGTCATGAACCGAGAAGATAAGACCCTCGAACCATAAAAACCATACGAGCTACCCCGCGATTGGTCAAGCCAATGCCTCCCACAGTACCTAACATCGCGAAATATCGGTAAGAAAATAATGTGCTTAGGAGGATACACATTATGTCCGGATATCATCGATAATCATGAGGTGACCATCTAATTCGTTAAGTCAATCATCAAGGTTGAAGTTCATCAGGCTTAAAAGCTGATTAATCTTTAAGGAGATTATCCTTCTGGGGATCTGATAAATCACTGACATTTTGTGTATACATGGTGCCCCCTCGAGACAGATCTCCCTCATCGAGATAAGTCTGACCACCAGCTCCCTGTTTGATGCTGAGGCCTGGTGGATTTCCAGCTGTTCTTAAAGAAGATTTTTCAAGACTGTTCGTCAACCTACAGCTGGTCTGGACTGCATCTTATGACCTAAGTCATCAATTGCGTCGTTCGGGAGACTTGACTCCCTTAAGAATGGAATGGATACATCCTATGGGTTATAAAAAGTGGTCGGACGCAACATTGTCCTTGTTAGGAGAAACAATGAGGATCACCCTGTATTAAGTTTTTCGATCTAGCACATGGCCCGGCTTCGACCAAACGATCCAATCACCGCTCTTACGGTTGACACCCGTTTTGGTACAGGTGACCTACGATTGAATTCTTAAAAAATTCGTAGGATTTCACGTTCAATGGTAATGAACGTGTTTGGAAGTTCAAGACTTCCTCTTCCCACAGTACCTTATATCGTGAAATGATATTAGTATGAAATGGTATAGTTTAGGGAGTCTGTTATACCAAGTAGGACGTACACTCGAAAGACTTTACTTCCTATATAGGATGGAAACGATACATCCTAGGGTATGGAAAGTATCACCCACGGTTCCCCTTGGTTCTAGGGAAACGACACGGAGCAAGTATACTTTCCGAGCCAACTAGACCCGGCTTCGGCCTAGGGCGGAAAGAAAACAGAAAATGACATTTTGCACATTTTGTAACCGTCAATTCGTAGGTAACAACTTGCCAATTTGTATAGCCAAAAGGTTTTGGCCGAATTTTCAACCATTCTTCTCTTTTTTTGTTTTTTTTTCCTTTTTATACTAACTTTTCTATTTTTTTTTAAATTTTTCCCTAAATTTTTCCATTTTTTTACAACAAAAACCCGTGAAACGTCAAGACTTTTTAGATCAAAACTAATATGATGATGACTCCATTAACAACCAACCCGAGAGATTTTACATTCTCCACCCCACACTTGAGATCAAGTAATGTCCCCATCACTTGAGATCAAAAATAGATTAAAATCGAAAGGGTAATGTGAGAAAGAAAATATAAAAACTTATCGAGTTTTAACCACTGATCGCGGAATGCCAGTGATAGATGGCGCTGAACTGACTGCCAGCATAAGAACATCATCCATTCCCGATCCTTACTCCAATATCATCAATCATGCAGTTTTGCTGAACTTAATGCCAGACTTGAAAATTCGTTTCACCAACCAACCTACTAAAAAGAAAAACAAAAGAACTACATAAACGGGATAAGGTGGCACCACCCGGTAACCGAAACGCCTTATCCCCAAATAAGTTTACAGTACATAATCCAAAATAAGAAATGATCTAAGTAAAGACCAAATAAAGGAAATAGTTCAAACAAACAGTACATCATGATCATCGGGCTCGCAGGCCCTCCTCAATAAAAATCTCCAAAAGGCCAGTTGCCTTGTGGAAATCGCTCCTTAAACTGCCTGCGGGTCTCCTCCATGGCTTCACGTGGGTCATATGTCAGTGCAAGAACCCGTGGACGAATTGGGTTACGGTAGTAAACTGGCTCCTGATAAGGCGTCCCCATATAGTCATTTGGAAAATTATAATAAATACACGCGTTATGCCTCTGTCAATCGTTCCCATATGCCATCCACTGCTGATCATGCAGTGACTAACGCAACATCTTCTCCTGCTGTAACGTACTCGCCTCGACCCGCTGCTGGCTTTCCTACATACGATCATTATGTGTCTGCTGATTCGACACACCCACCTGTATGTTAATAACACCGAAAACCAAACCATTCCAAATATCCTCAGATAAACCCCAAGATTGACCACCCGCATGAACATTCAGAGCAACTGGCACCTTATCATTACCACCATCATCACCTTGTTGATTAACGCCACTATCACTTGCTTCACCCGGAACTGGGTCCACAAAATACTCCAACCCAACTCAGTTATTATCCCACTTTGGATACTTCACATTGGTGTATAACTGCATACCAAAAACCTTCATCTTATCTCTCACCGCCGTGCACCGACTAATCTCAACACCAAGAAACCTAGCTATGTTAGTCACATAATGTCCCCCAAGAATTGGCTTAATTGCTTGTTCCTCATTCGCGTGTTTTTGAAAGTAAGCACCAATCAAATTACACAAATCCACATGCCTATTATTCTTGATTTGATACATAATCCACAAATCCTGAGACGTTACCTTATCATTACCATTGATCCTTGGGCAAAAAGTACATGCGAGCAGCTTAAACAAAATGCGGTCCAAGCTATGCGACAAATCAGACCCCTTGGAAGTACTAGAAAAAAATCGGGTTTGCCCACTCAACATTTCCCAATACATATTATCATCAAGGGTACTATCCCCAAGAAACTTAGTTGTGCTCAAGTATGCCTTCAAATCATTATCACTCAAATTGGGATACAAATCCAATGCACGAGCCAAATCGAGTCTACTCATAGCTCGATCCTCACCCCCCCAAACAAAAAGTCAAGAATGAATCCGCTTCACAATTTTTCCTTTGATGGTAGTCTAAAGTGGAGTAAAACTCAAAAACCAATTCTTCGTATATGACATCCGTACACATAAATGCTCGTTCCCATGCATCAATACCCACATTTCCCGGTTGCTTAATTATCATCAACATATTCGCGATGTCCATCCTCATTGAGGTAGGACCCTTACTAAGCACCGAATAATCTAAATACCAAGTCAAGTGAATTGGTCTCCCAGTAATCCATGCATAAGAATTATCATAATTCCCACTATCTTGAAGAGTTTGCAACCAAATGAGTGGGTTAGTTCACCTCTCCTCCGCTTCTCTTTCACGTTGTTGTTGAGCTCGTTGTCTCTGAAAATATAAACACCAAACAACAAACAAACAAACATGCTTATTAGAATTAGAGGTTAGTTCATTTTAAAATTCATACGCATGTTAACTGAAGACTTACGCTAACTCCCTACTCTCATGTCAAACCAAACCCCAAAATTGTGAGATAACAAACATCATCACATTAAATCAAGCTAAACATTGGTCAAACATGGTCAACAATCCATTAGAAACATCAATCATGACAAACTTAAGCAGTGTTACTACCAATAATAAAAATCCAAATCATCTTTCCAAAAAATCAAAACTTAGCATTAATAACTAGCATCTCAACATAAACGTAAAGCATTTGAACTAGCCAACATTATTGGAAACATAATTTCAAACACCAAAAACCACAAAAACGTTCCATAATCAATTATATCCTATCAACAATTCAATATAGCATCAATATCATGGCAATTAAATTAAATAAAAGCAATTTAACATGATCATGCCATTCAATTAAAACTAAAACATCAACGACCCAGCTAAATTAACACACCCCACACTTATCATTCAAGTCAATCCAATTTAAACAAAGCCATATCCAATTTATCCCAATTACTCATCTTTAGTTCGAATTTAAATCCACCATGATGTAGTGACCCGAACTTTTCCATGTTTATATATATTAATTGAGATTTATATTTACATGATTAAATGTTTCCAACATGTTAAGCAATCAAACTTATTAAGACTTGATTAATTGAAATATGTTTCATATAGACAATTGACCACCCAAGTTGACCGGCGATTCACGAACGTTAAAACTTGTAAAAATGACATGACGATATATATATGGATATACATATGGTTAAAATGAGATTATGATAAGTAAGTATCTCCATAAGTATATTAACAATGAGTTATATACATATAAACAAGACTACTAACTTAAGGATTTCGAAACGAGACATATATGTAACGATTATCGTTGTAACGACATTTAAATGTATATATATCATATTAATATATATTAATATATCATAATATCATGATAATATAATAATTTAACATCTCATTAGATATAATAAACAATGGGTTAACAACATTAATTGAGATCGTTAACTTAAAGGTTTCAAAACAACACTTACATGTAACGACTAACGATGACTTAACGACTCAGTTAAAATGTATATACATGTAGTGTATTTAGATGTATTAAAATACTTTTGGAAGACTTCAAGACATATATCAAAACACTCATACTTAACGAAAATGGTTACAGTTACTTTCCCATTCTTTTCTTTCATCAAGAATTCTAGTCGTATTCTTACCCGTATTATACACAGCTTCAAAATGTACTTACTATGGGTATATACCAATAGGAACTAGCATGGGATTCCACTCTTGATTATGTCATGTATGACTAATCAATTTTAACTTCTACCATGAGCTAGTCAACTAACTAGAACTCCTTTTAACCCCACTCACCACTCACCAATTACCACTCATCATTCACTCCATTTCACTTCCAATTCTCTTTCTAATTCTCTCTCAACACACACATACACTATTATGAACGTATTTTTCCAGTATTTAATCATCATCTTCATCAAAAATCACTTCAAGAATCAAGCTATAATCATCATAGGAAGAACACTTCAAGAACACTTCAAAAATCCCTTCAAGTTTACTAATTTACTTCCAAGCTTTCTAATCCATTCCAAGTAATCATCTAAGATCAAGAAACCTTTGTTATATATAGTAGGTTATCTTTCTTATTCAAGGTAATATTCATATTCAAACTTTGATTCAATTTCTATAACTATAAACTATCTTAATTCGAGTAAAAATCTTACTTGAACTTGTTTTTGTGTCATGATCCTACTTCAAGAACTTTCAAGCCATCCAAGATCCTTTGAAGCTAGATCATTTCTTATCACTTTCAGTAGGTTTACCTACTAAACTTGAGGTAGTAATGATGTTCATAACATCATTCGATTCATATATATAAAACAATCTTATTCGAAGGTTTAAACTCGTAATCACTAGAACATAGTTTAGTTAATTCTAAACTTGTTCGCAAACAAAAGTTAATCCTTCTAACTTGACTTCTAAAATTAACTAAACACATGTTCTATATCTATATGATATGCTAACTTAATGATTTAAAACCTGAAAACACGAAAAACACCGTAAAACCGGATTTACGCCGTCGTAGTAACACCGCGGGCTGTTTTGGGTTAGTTAATTAAAAACTATGATAAACTTTGATTTAAAAGTTGCTATTTTGAGAAAATGATTTTTATTATGAACATGAAACTATATCCAAAAATTATGGTTAAACTCAAAGTGGAAGTATGTTTTCTAAAATGGTCATTTAGACGTCGTTCTTTCGACTGAAATGACTACCTTTACAAAAAAGACTTGTAACTTATTTTTTCGACTATAAACCTATATTTTTCTGTTTAGATTCATAAAATAGAGTTCAATATGAAACCATAGCAATTTGATTCACTCAAAACGGATTTAAAATGAAGAAGTTATGGGTAAAACAAGATTGGATAATTTTTCTCATTTTAGCTACGTGAAAATTGGTAACGAATTTATTCCAACCATAACTTAATCAACTTGTATTGTATATTATGTAATCTTGAGATACCATAGACACGTATACAATGTTTCGACCTATCATGTCGACACACCTATATATATTTCGGAACAACCATAGACACTCTATATGTGAATGTTGGAGTTAGCTATACAGGGTTGAGGTTGATTCCAAAATATATATAGTTTGAGTTGTGATCAATACTGAGATACGTATACACTGGGTCGTGGATTGATTCAAGATAATATTTATCGATTTATTTCTGTACATCTAACTGTGGACAACTAGTTGTAGGTTACTAACGAGGACAGCTGACTTAATAAACTTAAAGCATCAAAATATATTAAAAGTGTTGTAAATATATTTTGAACATACTTTGATATATATGTGTAACATCCTCAATCGGGCCTAGTTGTAAGATTACTATTTTACCCTTAAGTTTGTATTGCGTTATTATATGCTTTTATTTTTATTTAATGTTTGGTATTATTTAATGTTGAGGTTAGGACCAGTTTGTGACAAGGGTCACAGAACAGGTTTTGTTTATTTAATTTGGACCTCGTTTGGGTTGCCAAATGATGTACGAAAGATATCAGATAACTGGTAAATACCCGTGTGTCACACAGTGTGGGATTTTAACCCACTTTTGATGCCTTATGCAGTGCATTTCTTGCACTTTCCAGACCCTTCCCAAATATTACCCCGTACCTAAATTCTTCCCCTTTGAAACCCTAATTGCTAAAACTAGTTCTTGAGCTCAAATTGTTCTTGGAATCGTGTTCTTTGTTGTCTAATGATTCTAACAAGGTAAGAAACATGTGTTTTTGTGTTTAATTCGTGGTTAAATTCATAGTTTTGTGTAAGTTTTGTAAAAAGCTTGATTTTGTGTCAAAACCCATGAATTTGATGTTGTTATAGTCCAAACTTTGTGGGTTTATAGTCTATAACATGTAGTGATTGAGTTGTGGTAAGTTTTGGTGTCGAAAATGAGCTCTAGATCGAGTTTTGGCGATTTTAGCTTGAAGTCCGTAACTTGTGTTCAGCTTCTGAAGAAGATGAACACAGTCGGCCGACTGTCGGTCGACAGTCGATCGACTGAGGGTTGAACCGTCCGATTAACGAAGACAACAGACCGACTGAGATTTACATTCGGCCGATTGATGTAATACCAAGTGAGTCGACCGACTGAGAAGGTCAGTCGACCGATTGTGTAGACAGTCGACCGACTGTCAGTGTCAGTCGACCGACTGAGTATCCAGGGCAGAATATTTTACCTAAGTGTTGATTTTTAGCCGTTATGCTGCCCGTTTGTATTTTGATGTTTATGATGTAAATTTTGAAAGTGCATAAGTTTTAAGGAGAAAATTTTTAGCGGACAGTTTTCTGACAAAATTCTCTGTATTGTGTTATTTGGTGTTTATGGACATAAACTAACTCGTGTATATGTATTTCTCAGGAGAAAAGGAGAAAGAGAAGGTTCAGTGATTAGATAGCTGAACACCTTCTCGTTTGCTGGTAATCGGTGAGTGGGACTAACTGGAGTATATAGTATATAGTAGCATGTTATATTATGACTGCCATGCTTGTTAGATATACTTATTGTTGTGGATAGTTGGTACATTGTGATGACTGCATATTGGTTGATGCTTGTCTGCTGGAGCCCAGTGCGTCCCTATTGTGTGGTGGTCTCGGTAGGAGAGATCAACCTGCGGGTTGGGTTCCTCATGTGGTGGCCTAGACAGCCGTGGTGTATATATATGTGAATGACGCGTCCGTCGCGTGTGGATTATGTATATACATACGGTGGTGGAGGAACTTCTGGTAAGCCCCAGTCCGATCAGCTGGTGGTTAATTGTTTGGCCGAGCCGCCAGAGTCTCTGTAGACGGCACTTGGGTGATGTTTGTGTGTTAGACTAAGTGACATGATTAGTATAATACTTATGTATACTATGGCCTGTAGTTAGTCGTACTCACTTAGCTTCGTGCTAATTCCCCTCCATCTCCTCCCTGCAGGTTGTTAGCTTTTGTAGATAGTGCTTTTGGGAGAAGACGGGCATGTTGATGTTATGTTTGACAGGGTTAACTCTGATGTGGTCTTTTAGAATATGAACCGTGTACCTTTGAAAACAGAATGTATTTACGTCTCTTCCTATTAATATGTAAATTGTTTTAATGACACGTGACATCGGTTTGTACAAATGTTGATATTGTAATTAATTAATATTATGCTTCCACCACGTATAAAAAAAAAAATAGCGGTGTCACAAGTTGGTATCAGAGCTGAGTTTGGCAGCATGTGCATTGTGATCTACATGTCATGTTCCCAAACTTAGAAGAGTCATGTCAAACAAAACATGCTGGGGATGGGTTAAGTGAGTATTAGGACAGGTTATGTGTTAGTTGTTAGTACTAACAGAGTTTATACTAAGCTTTGGTGTGAGTGTTGTGGTAGTGCAGTAATGGCAGATAACGAAGCTAACGCTACTGGTCCCACTGTCCCTGGAACTGGTACTTTTAGAGCCCCTGACGAAGATGGACATGTGTCTTCAGAAGAAGAAACTTCTTAAGAAGTAATAGAACTTCAAAGTTGGTTACTAGAAGCTCAGGAGAAAATTAAGGAATTAGAACAAGAACGGGCGCAATGGAACCCAAATGCCACTGCGTTGAACACAACCTTTCCTCCTAATTTTTATAATCAAGCCGGTGGCAGTTCTCAGTCACAATTTCCACAAAATACCTATCAAAACTATCAAATGCCATTTCCGTTTAACCAGACTTTTCCTAATCAAATGATGTACCCATTTCAAGTCCCTGAGACAAGAAGGAAGTGTACCTATAAACAGTTTATGGACTGCAAACCTCCTGAGTACAGTGGTCACACAAACCCTACAATGACCCTTAATTGGCTAAGAGAAGTAGAGAGAGCGTTGGAAGCATGTTTTTGTGAGCCTGAATCTATGGTACTGTTTGCTAGTAGGCTTCTCAAGGGTGAAGCAATGGAATGGTGGGACTCTATCACTGCATATTTACCCAAAGAACAGATCAGTCAGATAACTTGGGAACAGTTCGCTGCTAAGGTTCGGGAGCAGTATTGTTCTGAGTATGAGATGGAAAGATTGAAAACTGAGTTTCTGAGTATGAAAATGACCAAAAACATGACGATTGATGAGGTTTTCAGAGATTTTACATCGAAGTTAAGGTTTGTTCAACAGTGGGTACCAACTGAGAAAGATAAGATTCAGCATTTTATGCGGGTGATTAGGCCAGAATATAGGACAGTTGCAAGATTTGCAACCTCATTGGCACAGGCTCATGAGATGGCTAAAGTTACAGAAGGTGATATAATGGCAGCGAAAAGAGAAAGTTCAAAAGGTGGACCTTTTGGGGGTAAATCAGAAGGTCAATCAGGTGGACAGTCGACTCAGCAGTCGAGTAAGCAATCTGGATTTCGTGGTAAGAAGTCAGGTGGGATTAAACAGAGAAGTAAGTCTGGTATGAGTGGATCGGGTTCTAGTCAGTCTGGTTGGTGTAATGTTTGTAAGTCGACTCATGCCGGTCCATGTTCTCCAATGACCCGAAGATGCTTGAGATGTGGAGTACTAGGTCATGAAACAACAACTTGTTCCTTTAAGTCCGATGTGTGTTGGACTTGTCATCAGGTAGGTCATAGATCAGCGAATTGTCCATCCGCGTCGAGAGCCGGTTCTGGGGCAGGGTCAGGGGCGAGGTCAGCAACTTCTGGGGGATCTTCTGCTTCTACTGCCGGGCAGAAGAGAAAGAATCCTTCAACAGCAGAGGAAAGGGCGTTTCAGATGACGGTAGACACTGCAACCACTAACGATGACGTCATTACTGGTATGTTCTTGGTTAATTCCTTGCCAGCTCGTGTGTTATTTGTTTCAGGAGCGAATCGATCTTTTATGTCCTTAGGCTTCTGTGATAAGTTGAAGTTGCCTGTTAGAATGTTAGATGCGCCTTTGGGAATAGAAGTAGCTGATGGTAAAATGGTTCCATGCACATCATCTGTGTCTGGAATTACCATCGAAATTGACGGCCATTCCTTTCCTTTAACCTGTTTGTTGATGCCTATACCTAGCTTTGATGTAGTCATAGGCATGAATTAGTTAAGAGCTAATAGGGCTAATATTAAGTGTGATAAGAAGATGATTTCTTTTCGTTTGGCCGACGGATCCCGAGTGATAGCTAGGGGAGAGCGCAGTGGATTTAACTTCCCTATGGTTTCCCTAATGAAAGCTCAGAAGTCGATAACGAAAGGGTGTGATTCATTCTTAGCCTACGTGATTGATGTTAAGAAAGAGAAGAAGCAGGTGACCGATATTCCCGTTGTGTCAGAATTTCCAAAAGTATTTCCAGATGATTTACCAGGGTTACCTCCAGTACGTGAAGTAAAGTATAAAATCGATTTGGTTCCAGGTGCTACACCAGTTGCAAAAGCTCCTTACAGATTAGCTCCATCAGAAATCCAAGAAATGATGTCTCAGATTCAGGAATTGTTAGATAAGGGGTTTATCCGACCAAGTTCTTCACCGTGGGGTGCTCCTGTGTTGTTTGTGAAAAAGAAAGATGGGTCGCTTCGTATGTGTATAGATTATCGTGATTTAAACAAGAGAACAATCAAGAATAAGTATCCGTTACCAAGAATAGATGACTTATTTGATCAGTTACAGGGTGCTTCCTACTTTTCAAAGATTGATTTACGTTCAAGGTATCACCAGGTACGTGTTGCAGAGAATGATATACCGAAAACAGCGTTTAGAACTAGATATGGTCATTATGAATTTTTAGTTATGCCATTCGAGTTAACAAACGCGCCAGCAGTGTTTATGGATTTAATGAACAGGGTGTGTTGTCAGTATCTTGACAAGTTTGTGATTGTCTTCATAGATGATATCTTGATATATTCGAAAACTGAGAAAGATCATGCTACGCATCTGAGGTTGATGTTGGAACTTTTGAAACAGGAACAATTGTACGCTAAGTTTTCTAAGTGTGAATTTTGGTTGCGGGAAGTACAGTTTCTGGGTCATGTGATTTGTGAACAGGGTATTAAAGTGGATCAGTCTAAGATAGAGGCCGTAATGAATTGGAACTCACCGAAAACGCCGACAGAAATTAAGAGTTTTCTGGGTTTAGTAGGTTATTACCGCCGATTTATCAAAGGCTTCTCTAAAATAGCAGGTTCATTGAATAAGTTAACTAGAAAAGATGTAGCCTTTCGATGGACTGATGAACAAGAAAAGGCTTTTCAGACTCTCAAACAGTTGTTATGTCAAGCGCCGGTTTTAGCTTTACCAGAGGGAACAGAAGATTTTGTGGTCTACTGCGATGCGTCATGTGCAGGTCTGGGTTGTGTTTTGATGCAGAGAAATAAAGTTATAGTGTATGCTTCACGACAGTTGAAGAATCATGAACGAAACTACCCTACTCACGATTTAGAGTTAACTGCAGTTGTGTTTGCTTTGAAGCTTTGGAGACATTATTTGTATGGTACCCATTGTGAAATCTATACAGATCATAAGAGTCTTCAATATATCTTTTCGCAGAAAGAACTAAATATGCGTCAACGTCGATGTTTAGAATTGATTAAAGACTATGATTGTGAGATTAAGTACCATCCGGGTAAAGCAAATGTGGTCGCAGATGCTCTGAGTCGCAAGAAAACCATCGAAAATGTTAGATTTATGAGAATTGAAATAGTTTCAGACTTGATTGATCGATTGAAAACCGTTCAGTTAGTAGCTTTGAATGACGAAAACCTAAAGACTGAACAAATGACTAAAAGAAAATTTGACCTATGCAATGATTCTAGAGGATTAAAAACCTATAAAGATCGAATTTGGGTGCCTATGCTTGGAGATTTGAGGGATTTAATCCTTACTGAAGCGCATAAATCGAGATTATCAGTGCATCCAGGTAGTACAAAGATGTATAGAGACTTGAAAATATTGTATTGGTGGCCGACAATGAAGACAGATGTTGCAAATTTTGTCGAAAAATGTCATATTTGTGCGCAAGTTAAGGCAGAACATCAGAAACCGTATGGATCTCTAAGACAGTTAGAAATTCCTCAGTGGAAATGGGATCATATAACGATGGATTTTGTAACCAAGTTACCCCTAACCCAGAAAGGACACTACATGATCTGGGTGATTGTGGATCGTTTAACAAAGAGTGCTCACTTTTTAGCTACTCGTGAAACAGCCTCGTTGAGTGATTTGGCAGAATTGTACTTGAAAGAGATCATTAGTCGACATGGTGTACCGTTGTCTATAGTTTCCGACAGAGATACTAGGTTTGTATCGAACTTCTGGAACAGTTTACAACAAAATTTGGGTACACGTGTAAATCTGAGTACAGCATATCATCCACAGACAGACGGTCAGAGTGAACGGACAATTCAGACATTAGAAGATATGTTAAGAGCATGTGTGTAACACCCCAGCTTAACATGACCACAATATTGTCCGCGTGTGTCATTTAAGCGTGAGTATTACCTTATAATCCCATCCTGGTAGTGCTCTCGCCCGAGCACGCTTAACCACAACGTACTCGCACTTCTACTCAGCCTGTGATCCCAAAACGCGTTGTGTCATTTAAGCGTGAGTATTACCTTATAATCCCATGATCACTCATGTTCGTGGGCGATGTGGGATTTGCCTAGGGTGTTACAATGTGTCTTAGAATATGGTGGTTCTTGGGATTCACATCTTCCATTGATAGAGTTTGCTTACAACAATTCATATCATTCGAGTATCGGAATTCCACCGTATGAAATGTTATATGGTCGAAAATGCAGAACTCCTACATGTTGGTTAGAAGCAGGCGAGAAACAATTTGCAGGTCCCGAAATTGTTCAGATAACCGCAGAAAAGGTTGAAATTGCACGAGAGAAGTTAAAAGCAGCCAGAGACCGACAAAAGATGTATGCTGATCCGCGCAGACGTCCGGTGACATTTAATGTAGGGGATCGAGTGTATTTGAAAGTTTCGCCATGGAAGGGAGTGATCAGATTTGGTAAACGTGGTAAGTTAGCGCCGAGATTTATTGGACCTTTTCCGATCACAGAGATTTTGAACGATCAGACTGTTGTTCTAGATCTTCCGTCAGAGTTAGCAGGAATTCACAATACGTTTAATGTGTGCTACTCGAGAAAGTGCAAAGTAGATGATGAAAGTTTGATTCTTCCGCTGAAGGATTTGAAAGTGGATTTAAGTAAGAAATTAGTGGAAGAGACGATTAAGATAGTGGACAAGAAAGTCACCAAGTTAAGAAGGAAGCTGATTCCAATGGTGTTAGTAGAATGGCGACACAGTTTAGGTTCCAACCTAACGTGGGAAACCGAGGAGTTAATGAGGGTGCGCTATCCCCATTTGTTTGACCTTGACCAGATTCCGAGGACGGAATCTTCTTAAGGGGGTAGATTTGTAACATCCTCAATCGGGCCTAGTTGTAAGATTACTATTTTGCCCTTAAGTTTGTATTGCGTTATTATATACTTTTATTTTTATTTAATGTTTGGTATTATTTAATGTTGAGGTTAGGACCCGTTTGTGACAAGGGTCACAGAACAGGTTTTGTTTATTTAATTTGGACCTCGTTTGGGTTCCAAATGATGTACGAAAGATATCAGATAACTGGTAAATACCCGTGTGTCACACAGTGTGGGATTTTAACCCACTTTTGATGCCTTATGCAGTGCATTTCTTGCACTTTCCAGACCCTTCCCAAATATTACCCCGTACCTAAATTCTTCCCCTTTGAAACCCTAATTGCTAAAACTAGTTCTTGAGCTCAAATTGTTCTTGGAATCGTGTTCTTTGTTGTCTACTGATTCTAACAAGGTAAGAAACATGTGTTTTTGTGTTCAATTCGTGGTTAAATTCATAGTTTTGTGTAAGTTTTGTAAAAAGCTTGATTTTGTGTCAAAACCCATGAATTTGATGTTGTTATAGTCCAAACTTTGTGGGTTTATAGTCTATAACATGTAGTGATTGAGTTGTGGTAAGTTTTGGTGTCGAAAATGAGCTCTAGATCGAGTTTTAGCGATTTTAGCTTGAAGTCCGTAACTTGTGTTCAGCTTCTGAAGAAGATGAACACAGTCGGCCGACTGTCGGTCGACAGTCGATCGACTGAGGGTTGGACCGGCCGATTAACGAAGACAACTGACCGACTGAGATTTACATTCAGCCGATTGATGTAATACCAAGTGAGTCGACCGACTGAGAAGGTCAGTCGACCGATTGTGTAGACAGTCGACCGACTGTCAGTGTTAGTCGACCGACTGAGTATCCAGGGCAGAATATTTTACCTAAGTGTTGATTTTTAGCCGTTATGCTGCCCGTTTGTAAGGAGAAAAATTTTATCGGACAGTTTTCTGACAAAATTCTCTGTATTGTGTTATTTGGTGTTTATGGACATAAACTAACTCGTGTATATGTATTTCTCAGGAGAAAAGGAGAAAGAGAAGGTTCAGTGATTAGATAGCTGAACACCTTCTCGTTTGCTGGTAATCGGTGAGTGGGACTAACTGGAGTATATAGTATATAGTAGCATGTTATATTATGACTGCCATGCTTGTTAGATATACTTATTGTTGTGGATAGTTGGTATATTGTGATGACTGCATGTTGGTTGATGCTTGTCTGCTGGAGCCCAGTGCGTCCCTATTGTGTGGTGGCCTCGGTAGGAGAGATCAACCTGCGGGTTGGGTTCCTCATGTGGTGGCCTAGACAGCCGTGGTGTATATATATGTGAATGACGCGTCCGTCGCGTGTAGATTATGTATATACATACGATGGTGGAGGAACTTCTGGTAAGCCCCAGTCCGATCAGCTGGTGGTTAATGGTTTGGTCGAGCCGCCAGAGTCTCTGTAGACGGCACTTGGGTGATGTTTGTGTGTTAGACTAAGTGACATGATTAGTATAACACTTATGTATACTATGGCCTGTAGTTAGTTGTACTCACTTAGCTTCGTGCTAATTCCCCTCTATCTCCTCCCTGCAGGTTGTTAGCTTTTGTAGATAGTGCTTTTGGGAGAAGACGGGCATGATGATGTTATGTTTGACAGGGTTAACTCTGATGTGGTCTTTTAGAATATGAACCGTGTACCTTTGAAAACGGAATGTATTTACGTCTCTTCCTATTAATATGTAAATTGTTTTAATGACACGTGACATCGGTTTGCACAAATGTTGATATCGTAATTAATTAATATTATGCTTCCGCCACGTATAAAAAAAAATAGCGGTGTCACAATATGTATATATTGTTATAGGTTCGTGAATCAACCAGTGGCCAAGTCTTACTTCCCGACGAAGTAAAAATCTGTGAAAGTGAGTTATAGTCCCACTTTTAAAATCTAATATTTTTGGGATGAGAATACATGCAGGTTTTATAAATGATTTACAAAATAGACACAAGTACGTGAAACTACATTCTATGGTTGAATTATTGAAATCGAATATGCCGCTTTTTATTAAGTCTGGTAATCTAAGAATTAGGGAACAGACACCCTAATTGACGCGAATCCTAAAGATAGATCTATTGGGCCTAACAAACCTCATCCAAAGTACCGGATGCTTTAGTACTTCGAAATTTATATCATATCCGAAGGGTGTCCCGGAATGATGGGGATATTCTTATATATGCATCTTGTTAATGTCGGTTACCAGGTGTCACCATATGAATGATTTTTATCTCTATGTATGGGATGTGTATTGAAATATGAAATCTTGTGGTCTATTGTTACGATTTGATATATATAGGTTAAACCTATAACTCACCAACATTTTTGTTGACGTTTAAAGCATGTTTATTCTCAAGTGAATATTAAGAGCTTCCGCTGTTGCATACTAAAATAAGGACAAGATTTGGAGTCCATGTTTGTATGATATTGTGTAAAAACTGCATTCAAGAAACTGATTTCGATGTAACATATTTGTATTGTAAACCATTATGTAATGGTCGTGTGTAAACATGATATTTTAGATTATCATTATTTGATAATCTACGTAAAGATTTTTAAACCTTCATTTATAAAATAAAGGTTATGGTTTGTTTTAAAAATGAATGCAGTCTTTGAAAAACGTCTCATATAGAGGTCAAAACCTCGCAACGAAATCAATTAATATGGAACATTTTTAATCAATAAAATGGGACATTTCAGTTGGTATCCGAGCGTTGGTCTTAGAGAACCAGAATTTTGCATTAGTGTATCTTATCGAGTTTGTTAGGATGCATTAGTGAGTCTAGACTTCGACCGTGTTTACTTGAAAAATGATTGCTTAACAAATTTTGTTGGAAACTATATATTTTTAACATGTGAATATTATGTGATATATTAATCTCTTAACGCGTTTGATATTATGTGATAGATGTCTACCTCTAGAACAAGTCCCATTGACTCACCTAATAATAATGAAGAGTCAAATGTAAATTGGAATGATTCGTGGACTGATTCACAAGTTCCCGAAGAGGAACCGGAAGAAGAGTCGGAACCGAAAGAAGAATCGGAACCGGAAGAAGAATCGGAACCGGATGAAGAAATAGAACCGGTGGGGGAAATAATAAAATGGTTAAGTAAAAGAAAATCCTCAACCAACCGACCAAGGTTAATTATGGTCAATGGTGTTTCCGCCAAGGAAGCAAAATATTGGGAGGATTACCAATTCTCCGATGAATTAGATTCCGACGAGAATTCCGATGATGTTATAGAAATTACCCCAACTGAATTTAAAAAGACAAAAGAAAATAATAAGGGAAAGGGCATAAAAATAGAGAAATCTAATTCCAACCCCGATGAACTTTATATGTATCGTCAACCCCCGAAGTCCTTAAGTTGTAACAATGACCCGGGAACCTCTAAACCACCAGGTTTTTCTAAACCAATGTGGAAAACGACGGCTCGTATTAGGGGAACATCATATATCCCTAGAAACTTGGCAAAACGAACCAAAACTGAAGAAGAAGAAACAAGCGAGTCGGAATAAGATAGTTGTATTCGTGTGGTGTAATATATGTAATATAGTGTGCTTATGCTTTATGATATATGTAAAAATTGCTTGTATTAATAAGTATTTTTTTTATGCATCTAACTCTTGTCTATTTTATAGTATAAAAACACAAAATGGATAGACAACCCAATATTTTAAGAGACCTACCCGGAGACATGATTGATGAAATCTTGTCTAGAGTCGGTCAGAATTCTTCGGCACAACTATTTAAGGCGAGATCAGTTTATAAGACATTTGAAGAACGTTCCAAGAATGCCTTGGTTTATAAAAGGCTTTCGTTCGAAAGATGGGGGATATCACATTGGGAAATCCATAAGTTACGATGTGTTTACTTTGACGCATATATTGCGGAGAACCCAAATGCTATTTTACGCAATGGGTTAAGAAATTATTTTGACTCAATATATTCGAATATTGGACTTCGTGATTTAGAAAAAGCGGCTAACATGCAACATAAAGAAGCATGTTATTCTTACGGATTAGTAATGTTCGCTTCTCACCAAAGTGAGAACAAGAACATCGGGCTACAACTATTAAACAAAACGTTCCCACAAGTGACGGAGTCGGTAATTGGGGTAAGAAATGAGGTTTTTAGATTGTTACGGGACTGTTGGACATTACGTAACCCTCGTCCCTTTGACGACGTTACAACACGCTGTCTTATTAACGGCCATAACGGTTATGTTCCACAAGACCAAGGATGGGAAGTAGTCCTAGTAAAACCAGAATGCATGACTTGTTTCTGGACGTATGAATTACGTGTCTTTATTGCCTTTGCTGAACGACTTGTGTACTAGCTAGAATTATCTTCACAACTATCTTGTATCAAAGTTATTGTGTGCTATATTTCATGCTTTATGTAAATAAGCGGTATTGTAAGTTTGTAAAATATTGTATAAAATTTTGAACGCGAAATATTATTATAATCAGTTTTTCATATAGAATTGTAGTAGTTGAATTGTATATTAGCTACTAAGTATGAACTTAACGGGTAGGTACTACCCGAATTTAAACTTATAAAACGCTAATATGAAGAAAAAGCTTTTATAAATGAGTTCATATTATGCTACGAAATACTATTAACTACTCTTAATATTCTGTATGATTAACTTGTTCCATTTGACTATTTTGAAGGAAATGGCACCGACTACTCGACACACCGTGAATATGAATGAAGAGGAATTCCGTACTTTTATAGCTTCAAACATAGCTGCAGTACAGGCTGCGCTACATACCAACAATAACCTTGGATCTAGCAGTACAGGAAATCGTGTAGGATGCACCTACAAAGAATTCACTGCCTGCAAACCTTTGGAATTTGATGGAACCGAAGGACCGATCGGATTGAAACGGTGGACCGAGAAGGTCGAATCGGTGTTTGCCATAAGTAAGTGTACTGAAGAGGACAAAGTAAAGTACGCTACGCATACCTTCACAGGTTCTGCGATAACATGGTGGAATACCTATCTAGAGCAAGTGGGACAAGACGATGCGTACGCACTACCGTGGTCAGCATTCAAGCACTTGATGAACGAGAAGTACCGTCCCAGAACCGAGGTCAATAAGCTCAAGACAGAACTTAGAGGGTTACGAACCCAAGGATTTGATATTACCACGTACGAAAGACGATTCACAGAATTGTGCTTATTGTGTCCGGGAGCATTCGAAGATGAGGAAGAGAAGATCGACGCGTTTGTGAAAGGATTACCGGAAAGAATCCAAGAAGATATAAGTTCACACGAGCCCGCCTCCATACAACAGGCATGTAGAATGGCTCACAAACTAGTGAACCAGATTGAAGAAAGAATTAAAGAACAGACTGCTGAAGAGGCCAATGTGAAGCAAGTCAAAAGAAAGTGGGAGGAAAACGGTGATAAGAATCACCAATACAACAACAACAGCAATTACAACAATAATCGCAACAATTATCCCAACAATCGCAACATCAATCGCAAATACAACAAACGGCCCAATAACAACAACAACAACAACAACAACAGCAACAGCAACTACAACAATCATCCCAACAACAATAATAACCACAACAACAACAACAATCAGAAGCAGCTATGCCAAAGGTGTGAAAAGTATCACTCGGGGTTCTGCACCAAATTTTGCAACAAGTGTAAAAGAAACGGTCATAGCGCGGTGACATGTGAGGTCTACGGACCAGGGGTTAATAGAACGAAAGGAACAAATGGTGTCGAAACGAGTAATGGCGGAGCAAGTAGTGTCGGAGCAAGTTATGCCAATGTAGTTTGTTATAAATGTGGAAAACCGGGCCACATTATTAGAAATTGTCCGAACCAGGAGAACACGAATGGACAAGGCCGCGGAAGAGTTTTCAATATTAATGCGGCAGAGGCACAGGAAGACCCGGAGCTTGTTACGGGTACGTTTCTTATTGACAATAAATCTGCTTACGTTTTATTTGATTCGGGTGCGGATAGAAGCTATATGAGTAGAGATTTTTGTGCTAAATTAAGTTATCCATTGACGCCTTTGGATAGTAAATTTTTACTCGAATTAGCAAATGGTAAATTAATTTCAGCAGATAATATATGTCGTAATCGAGAAATTAAAATGGTTAGCGAAACATTTAAGATTGACTTGATACCAGTAGAGTTAGGGACTTTTGATGTGATAATCGGTATGGACTGGTTGAAAGAAGTGAAAGCAGAGATCGTTTGTTACAAAAATGCAATTTGCATTATACGAGAAAAAGGAAAACCCTTAATGGTGTACGGAGAAAAGGGCAACACGAAGCTACATCTTATTAGTAATTTGAAGGCACAAAAACTAATAAGAAAAGGTTGCTATGCTATTCTAGCACACGTCGAGAAAGTAAAAACTGAAGAAAAGAGCATCAATGATGTTCCCGTCGCAAAAGAATTTCCCGATGTATTTCCGAAAGAATTACCGGGATTACCCCCACATCGATCCG
This sequence comes from Rutidosis leptorrhynchoides, assembly GCF_046630445.1. NCBI lineage: Eukaryota > Viridiplantae > Streptophyta > Magnoliopsida > Asterales > Asteraceae > Rutidosis > Rutidosis leptorrhynchoides. The sequence continues at coordinate 207,020,467 of NC_092341.1, read as the reverse complement.
TTGAATTTCAAGTAGATCTTGTACCAGGAGCTGCACCAATAGCTCGTGCTCCTTACAGACTCGCACCCAGTGAGATGAAAGAACTGCAAAGCCAATTACAAGAAATTTTAGAGCATGGTTTCATTCGACCAAGCACATCACCGTGGGGAGCTCCTGTTTTGTTTGTCAAGAAGAAAGATGGTACATTCAGGTTGTGTATCGACTACCGAGAGTTGAACAAACTTACCATCAAGAACCGCTACCCACTACCGAGAATCGACGACTTATTTGATCAACTACAAGGCTCGTCTGTTTATTCAAAGATTGACTTACGTTCCGGGTATCATCAAATGCGGGTGAAAGAAGATGATATTCCAAAGACTGCTTTCAGAACACGTTACGGTCATTACGAGTTTATGGTCATGCCATTTGGTTTAACTAATGCACCAGCTGTGTTCATGGACCTTATGAACCGAGTGTGTGGACCATACCTTGACAAGTTTGTCATTGTTTTCATTGATGACATACTTATTTACTCAAAGAATGACCAAGAACACGGTGAACATTTGAGAAAGGTGTTAGAAGTATTAAGGAAGGAAGAATTGTACGCTAAATTTTCAAAGTGTGCATTTTGGTTGGAAGAAGTTCAATTCCTCGGTCACATAGTGAACAAAAAAGGTATTAAGGTGGATCCGGCAAAGATAGAAACTGTTGAAAAGTGGGAAACCCCAAAAACTCCGAAACACATACGCCAGTTTTTAGGACTAGCTGGTTACTACAGAAGGTTCATCCAAGACTTTTCCAGAATAGCAAAACCCTTGACTGCATTAACGCATAAAGGGAAGAAATTTGAATGGAAGGATGAACAAGAGAAAGCGTTTCAGTTATTGAAGAAAAAGCTAACTACGGCACCTATATTGTCATTGCCTGAAGGGAATGATGATTTTGTGATTTATTGTGACGCATCAAAGCAAGGTCTCGGTTGTGTATTAATGCAACGAACGAAGGTGATTGCTTATGCGTCTAGATAATTGAAGATTCACGAGCAAAATTATACGACGCATGATTTGGAATTAGGCGCGGTTGTTTTTGCATTAAAGACTTGGAGGCACTACTTATATGGGGTCAAAAGTATTATATATACCGACCACAAAAGTCTTCAACACATATTTAATCAGAAACAACTGAATATGAGGCAGCGTAGGTGGATTGAATTATTGAATGATTACGACTTTGAGATTCGTTACCACCCGGGGAAGGCAAATGTGGTAGCCGATGCCTTGAGCATGAAGGACAGAGAACCCATTCGAGTAAAATCTATGAATATAATGATTCATAATAACCTTACTACTCAAATAAAGGAGGCGCAACAAGGAGTTTTAAAAGAAGGAAATTTAAAGGATGAAATACCCAAAGGATCGGAGCAGCATCTTAATATTCGGGAAGACGGAATCCGGTATAGGGTTGAAAGGATTTGGGTACCAAAATTTGGAGATATGAGAGAAATGGTACTTAGAGAAGCTCATAAAACCAGATACTCAATACATCCTGGAACGGGGAAGATGTACAAGGATCTCAAGAAACATTTTTGGTGGCCGGGTATGAAAGCCGATGTTGCTAAATACGTAGGAGAATGTTTAACGTGTTCTAAGGTCAAAGCTGAGCATCAGAAACCATCAGGTCTACTTCAACAACCCGAAATCCCGGAATGGAAATGGGAAAACATTACCATAGATTTCATCACTAAATTGCCAAGGACTGCAAGTGTTTTTGATACTATTTGGGTAATAGCTGATCGTCTCACCAAATCAGCACACTTCCTGCCAATAAGAGAAGATGACAAGATGGAGAAGTTAGCACTACTGTATTTGAAGGAAGTCGTCTCCAGACATGGAATACCAATCTCTATTATCTCTGATAGGGATGGCAGATTTATTTCAAGATTCTGGCAGACATTACAGCAAGCATTAGGAACTCGTCTAGACATGAGTACTGCCTATCATCCACAAACTGATGGGCAGAGCGAAAGGACGATACAAACGCTTGAAGACATGCTACGAGCATGTGTTATTGATTTCGGAAACAGTTGGGATCGACATCTACCGTTAGCAGAATTTTCCTACAACAACAGCTACCATTCAAGCATTGAGATGGCGCCATTTGAAGCACTTTATGGTAGAAAGTGCAGGTCTCTGATTTGTTGGAGTGAAGTGGGGGTGATAATGCTAAAAACGAACATATATTTCATAGCATTATTCCTCAAGAAAGACAAGCTTTTAGTTGCAATTGTTCTATTTACAAGTGATATTCGTTTAAATAATAAAAGGTGAAGACAAAAGACAGATTCGACGAATTGAAGACGCAAACGACCAAAAAGCTCAAAAGTACAAAATACAATCAAAGAGGTTCCAATTATTGATAAGAAACGTCTCGAAATTACAAGAGTACAAGATTCAAAACGCAAAGTACAAGATATTAAATTGTACGCAAGGACGTTCGAAAATCCGGAACCGGGACCAGAGTCAACTCTCAACGCTCGACGCAACGAACTAAAAATTACAAGTCAACTATGCACATAAATATAATATAATATTTAAATAATTCTTATAATTATTTAATATATTATATTTATTTATAAAACCGTCGGTAAACAAAGAGCCAAACTTGTGTGAGCTGTATTTACAAACTCCGCGACTCGCGGAGTTTGAAGGCCAAAAGGGCCGCGAGTCGCGGAGGCCCAAATTCTGAAAGTCCCTATAAAGCCAACCGAATTCTGAGCATTTTTCATCATCAATATATCCATCTCTCTATCTATATCGTATATATTTATATTTATATTTTAATTTTAATTTTAATTTTAATTTTAATTTTAATCCTAATAATAAGGGTATGTTAGCGAATGTTGTAAGGGTGTAAGTCGAAATTCTGTCCGTGTAACGCTACGCTATTTTTAATCATTGTAAGTTATGTTCAACCTTTTTAATTTAATGTCTCGTAGCTAAGTTATTATTATGCTTATTTAATCCGAAGTAATCATGATGTTGGGCTAATTACTAAAATTGGGTAATTGGGCTTTGTACCATAATTGGGGTTTGGACAAAAGAACGACACTTGTGGAAATTAGACTATGGGCTATTAATGGGCTTTATATTTGTTTAACTAAATGATAGTTTGTTAATGTTAATATAAAGATTTACAATTGGGCGTCCCTATAAATTACCATATACACTCGATCGGACACGATGGGTGGGGTATTTATATGTACGAATAATCGTTCATTTAACCGGACACGGGAATGGATTAATAGCCACTAGAATAATTAAAACAGGGGTGAAATTATGTACAAGGACACTTGGTATAATTGATAACAAAATATTAAAACCTTGGGTTACACTCAGTCGACATCCTGGTGTAATTATTAAACAAAGTATTAAAATCTTGTTACAGTTTAAGTCCCCAATTAGTTGGAATATTTAACTTCGGGTATAAGAATAATTTGACGAGGATACTCGCACTTTATATTTATGACTGATGGACTGTTATGGACAAAAACCAGACGGACATATTAAATAATCCAGGACAAAGGACAATTAACCCATGGGCATAAAACTAAAATCAAGACGTCAAACATCATGATTACGGAAGTTTAAATAAGCATAATTCTTTTATTTCATATTTAATTTCCTTTATTTTATATTTAATTGCACTTCTAATTATCGCATTTTTATTGTTATTTTATTTAATTGCACTTTTAATTATCGTACTTTTTAATTATCGCAAGTTTATTTTATCGCACTTTTATTATTCGCAATTTCATTATCGTTATTTACTTTACGCTTTAAATTAAGTCTTGTATTTATTTATTATTTTACATTTGGTTTTAACTGCGACTAAAGTTTTAAAATCGACAAACCGGTCATTAAACGGTAAAAAACCCCTTTATAATAATAATATTACTTATATATATATATTTGTATTTTTATAAAAGTAAACTAATATAGCGTTAAGCTTTGTTTAAAAAGATTCCCTGTGGAACGAACCGGACTTACTAAAAACTACACTACTGTACGATTAGGTACACTGCCTATAAGTGTTGTAGCAAGGTTTAAGTATATCCATTCTATAAATAAATAAATATCTTGTGTAAAATTGTATCGTATTTAATAGTATTTACTGCAAAAATATAAGCTATTTTATATACTACTCTGCTAAAACATCAAGTATTTTTGGCGCCGCTGCCGGTGAATCTCTTAAAAGCCGGAAGCGCAACGCTAATATAAAAAAAAAAAAGATTTTTAGTTTACTTTTATTAAAATTTGTTTTTATAAAAATACGTTTTAAATATTCGAAAATATAAAAAGAAAAACAAAAATTTATATATTTTTAAGAGTTTGATAAATATTTAAGTTTTATTTAGTTTCTTTAGTTTGTAAAAATATAAGTTTTATTTAATTTATTTTATAATTATATTTTATAAAAAAAAAACCTAAAAAAAAAATATTTTTATATATATAAATCTATTTTTAAGATATTTTTAAATTTATAAAGAAGTTCTATTTTTATTTAAGTTTTTAAATATAAGTTTTTTTTATTTTACAAATATTTTGATATAAACATAAAATATAAAACAGAAAATATAGAAAAAAAAAAAACGCTTCAGTTTTAAACTGTTCCAGGGTTGAATTTTGAAACCCCGCGACTCGCGGGGTTTACTGCTTGAAATACCGCAAGTCGCGGAGATACTCTGACACGCGACAGAACCCTAATTCTGCATTTATTACGGGTAATTATTAATTATTATAATTATTAACCCTAATTATTATTATTATTATTATTAGTTTTATTTTAAAGTTTTACTTTTTATTTAATTTATATTTTAGTTAAATTAGTTTAATTAAATTGTAAAATTAATAGTTTTATAAAATAAATAATATAAAAAAAATATTTTTATAAAAAATTGTACTTTTTACAACTTTTTGTATATTTTTATATTGTATCCCTTTTTAATTGTTTTAGCGTAATATTTGTATTTTTCGCTCATATTTAGTTTTAAACTTAGTTTTTGCCATAGTTATTTTTACTTCTAGATTTTTAGGCTTTGCCGTAGAATTCCTTAAGTGCTTTTTCTTTAGACTAAGATTTAGGTGCTTTAGAATTTTGCGACGCCTTTTTAAGTTTTAGTTTCTTTTTAAGTTATTTCCATTTGGGATTTAGTTTTTCCTGTAAGCTTTAATATTTTTAGACGACTTTTACCTATGTATCAATTATCATTCAATTAGTAATCACAATTTGCGATTATAATTTTAAGTTAGTTGTAGTAATAAGGTTAGGTTAGTCAAGTATTTTTAAGTTTTATAAGTTTCTTTTATTTTTCCGTCACCTTTTATGTTTTAACCATTTTTCTTTTTCAACCTTTTTCGACGAACTCTTTTTCTTTCTTATTTCTCGCTATTCTAGTTTTCAGGACATAGATTTTTATTCTACTTCTTATCTAAATTTCTTAAAATTACGAAAATTTATTTTAAGTGGTTAAATTGATTGACATCAAAATTTTCTGGTTCGTAGTAATAGTTGGATTTGTACGTGGACCGGGTTATTGGAGCCAAACAGTCCTCAATTATATTGAGACCAAACGAATCCTGCCCCTCTGCTGCATCTTTTGGCTATTCGAAACGTGGGCAAAATCAGAAAAGTCTATTGATTGGATAACTTATTATAATTTTTCTTTCCTTTTAAAAACTAATAGGATATTCAGTGTGTAGCGACCCGACCAAATCGTCATTGACGGCGCCGTCTACTTAGGTCCCGTTACGTGGTCATAAGTCTTTAAAACAACGTTTGACCAAAAGATATGTCGCATTCATTTCAAATGTAAAGGTTGTTCAAGTTTACAAGAATAGTTCCACCACAAGTTACGATACAAAGTTTTAAGTACAAATGAAACTTATGCGACATAATTTAAAAGTATCCAAAAGACGCTCCATGTATGCATATATACTCGACATCCAATGCAAGTATCAAAATAATGAGCGGAAGCATGTATCATGTATCGTTCAAGGACCTGAGAAAAACATAGAAATCTGTCAACGAAAACGTTGGTGAAATCATAGGTTTAAGTAAGTAAGTACAAGTGAACCACAAGATTTGCATCAATGAAATAATAGTAATACATTCCAAAAGTTTGTTTCACGAGCACCCAATTATCAATGCTTAACATTTCCTTCCATTGAACCCCATCACTTAGTGCTAGAACATACACTGTTTCTCGAAAATATATTTCATTCGTAAACGGTAGCGAACCGTTTGAATGAGGGTTTGTCAAACCCATATGGATCCATACAACATAAGTTCTCGCTTACACCCGGCAAGTGTAACTAATGATAATCGAATTGAGGATTTTGTTCTAAACTCGTATGTAGAATGTTTGTTTTCCTGTACTTGTGTTCACTTAGTAAAAGAAATGTTTATGTTTTCTCATCCCAAATGTAAGTTCAAAAAGAGTAAAAGTGGGACTATGATCTCACCTTGAGTGCACGAGTAGTAAAGTACTTCAACAAGTAAATGTGTGCAAAGAACAATGCTAGTCTTGACCTAAACAAATAGGTTATATCAATAACGATAGTCACGATTGGTCAAAGATGTCCAATTAGTCCTATGGCTCGTTACGACTCGATTATGTAGCACGTGAAATCAAATTGTCAAGTTTCATGCAAGGTACAAGTATATAAACAAGTTAGGAGGGTTGCATAATCATTTGGTTAAGTTTGACAAAAAGTCAAACTTTGGTCGGTCAAAGTCAACAAAAGTCAACACGTTCGGGTCGGGTCCCGGATAAATTTTCTATGCTAATTATTCATATACAAGTATATTAAAACAAGTTTCATGTGAATCGGAGGTCCGTAGGTCATCAAACATTTCACGTGAAATGGGACGAGGAGGTCAGAATCTGACCAGGCACATCTGCGCGCCGCGCGGGGATGGGGCGCGCCGCGCCACCATCTGTACAGGTCTGTTTCTGTTTTTCCCAAGTATGCACGAGCCAAAATCAATTCTAACACAACAATTGACCCGCAAACACTTATAATGCCTATCATATATCGTTGGAAAGGTATTTTGACGAGGAATACAACTAAGCACTTATGGTCCAACAATAACATCATTTACAATAGCCGAAATCTCATCAAGCGAACAATAAAAGTCCATTTTCAAAGTTTCAAGTTCATCAATCGCATTTTGAGTTTCGGGAAACCAATTCACACATATGATATGCCGTTTTGAAGGTAATCAAGCATACAATCCAACTAAACACTTACTAATAATAATCCATGGCATTCAATGCATCAAAAGTCCATTTCAAGTTCATCAAACCCTAACCCAAATTCACCAAAATCAATAATCAAGTTCATGAAGTTTTCTAAGGCAACCTACACATCAAATCGAAGCTAGTGATGCTAGTAACACAATTAAAACATCAACTTTTAACATCTAACAACATATGATCATCCAAAATTCAAGAACAACACACCAAAATTCAAGTTCATGCTAGTTACACTAAAACAACGAGATCGAGCATATAAATCATATATTCATGTTAGACTTGAGCCATAGACACTAATTAACACTTTTATAAGTTAAAAACATCAAGAACACAAAATCTAGTGATTTTAGAAAGTTACCCAAATGAGATGAAGTTGGTACCAAAATGAAGAGGATGAAGAGAGGATCACAAATATGTAGTTTATTTTGTTGTAAGCCTCCTAGATCGAATTTAGATGATGATTGAATGAATATGGTTTTCTTGCTAGAGAGAAAGAGAGAGAGATGGAGATGAAAATGAATGGGTTAAAGGGGTTTGACCCTTTGACCTAGTCAAGGGTTTGATCCCTTGTCAAGTTTAGTCCCTCAACTTTCGTTCGGGTGCGGGAATTACCTAAACGAGATAATTTAAAACGCGTATCAACGGGAGATGTTATAAACATATAACGGACTTTATATTAGTATAACGGAAAAGTAAATGGAAAAAGGCGGGATGTTACATTACCTACTCCTTAAAAGAAATTTCGTCCCGAAATTTAAGTAGGCGTAGTAGTCGTTGTTTCTTCCTCGAGATCTTGCGTTTCCGAATTCACGAATAGATGAGGATACTTCCTTTGCATTTGATCTTGTCTTTCCCAAGTAAACTCGGGTCCTCTTTTGGCATTCCAATGAACCTTGACAATCGGGATTCGGCTTTGTTTCAATGTCTTGACGGAGGTGTCCACAATTTCAACCGGTTCCTCCACAAAATGAAGTTTGTCATCAATAGTAAGTTCTTCGAGAGGGATGACGATATCGGGTTCGGCAAGACACTTTTTCAAGTTAGATACATGGAAGGTAGGATGAACGGAGTTCAATTGAGGCGGAAGATCTAAACGATAAGCAACGGTTCCAATACGCTCCAAGATTTCGAAAGGACCAATATACCGCGGATTTAGCTTCCCGCGTTTCCCAAAACGGATTACACCCTTCCAAGGTGCGACTTTTAACATTACTCGGTCACCGACTTGAAATTCAAGATCGTTGCGTCGTTTGTCGGTATAGCTCTTTTGACGACTTCGGGCCGTCCTAAGCCTATCTCGGATTTGAACGATTTTCTCGGTGGTTTCGTGAATGAGTTCGGGTCCGGTGATTTGCACGTCGCCTACCTCGGCCCAACAAAGAGGTGAACGACATTTGCGGCCATATAGCGCTTCAAAAGGTGCGGCTTTAATACTCGCGTGATAACTATTGTTGTAAGAGAACTCGGCGAGAGGTAAGTGCTTGTCCCAAGCTTTTCCGAAATCAACCACGCAAGCTCGTAACATGTCCTCTAAGGTTTGAATTGTACGTTCGCTTTGTCCATCGGTTTGAGGATGATATGCGGTGCTCATGTCTAAACGCGTTCCCAACGCTTCTTGCAATGTACGCCAAAATCTAGAAACGAAACGGCCATCTCGGTCGGAGATAATCGATAATGGTACACCGTGTCGGGCTACGATCTCCTTAATGTAAAGTTGTGCAAGTTTCTCCATTTTGTCCGTTTCTTTCATGGCAAGGAAGTGTGCGGATTTGGTGAGACGTTCAACAATAACCCAAATGGTATCATAACCGCCCGTCGTTTTTGGTAGCTTGGTGATAAAATCCATCGTTATCCTTTCCCACTTCCATTGCGGGATCTCGGGTTGTTGAAGTAGTCCGGACGGTCTTTGGTGTTCGGCTTTGACTTTGGAACATGTCAAACACTTGGAAACATAAGTAGCTACGTCCCTTTTGATGTTCGGCCACCAATATAGTTGTTTAAGGTCGTGGTACATCTTATTGGCACCGGGGTGAATCGAGTATCGTGACTTATGGGCTTCATCTAAAATAAGGCTTCGTAGATCCCCATAACTAGACACCCAAATTCTTCCGGCGAAATATCGGAGTCCGGTTTCTTTAACTTCGAATCGAGAGGTGAGGACGTTCAAGTGTTCGAGAGAGATGTTTTCATCCTTGAGAGCCTCATCTTGGGCTACCCGAATTTGGCTATTAAGGTTGGTGTGAATGGTGATGTTTAAAGCTCGGACACGGAGAGGCACCGCTCTTTCTTTTCGACTTAAGGCATCGGCTACTACATTTGCCTTCCCGGGATGGTAACGAAGCTCGCAATCGTAATCGTTTAAGGTTTCAATCCACCTTCGTTGTCTCATGTTTAGTTGCTTTTGATCGAAAATGTGTTGAAGGCTTTTGTGATCGGTGAAGATAGTACTCTTGGTTCCATAAAGATAGTGTCTCCACATTTTAAGTGCAAAGACAACGGCTCCGAGTTCGAGATCATGTGTCGTATAGTTTCGTTCATGAATTTTGAGTTGTCGAGAAGCATAAGCAATGACTTTCGTTCGTTGCATCAATACACACCCAAAACCATGTTTTGAGGCATCGCAATATACAACAAAGTCATCATTGCCTTCGGGAAGTGACAAGATAGGAGCGGTGGTTAGCTTCGTTTTCAAGATTTGGAATGCGGATTCATGTTCGGTCGCCCAAATGAATTTCTTTCCCTTGTGAGTCAATGCGGTTAGAGGACGTGCAACCAAAGAGAAATTTTCGATGAATCTACGATAGTACCCGGCGAGACCCAAAAATTGACGAATGTGAGTAGGAGTAGTAGGAGTCTCCCATTTGCTAATGGCTTCGATTTTCGTTGGATCGACTTTAATACCTTGGTCACTTACAACATGACCAAGAAATTGAACTTCCTTTAACCAAAATTCACACTTGGAGAATTTGGCATAGAGTTGTTCTTGTCTTAAAAGTTCAAGCACAAGTCGGAGATGTTGTTCGTGCTCTTCTTCATTTTTAGAATAGATCAATATGTCATCGATGAACACAATAACGAATTTATCGAGATACGGTTTGCACACGCGGTTCATAAGATCCATGAACACCGCCGGTGCGTTAGTGAGACCAAATGGCATGACAAGGAATTCATAACTACCATAACGAGTTCGGAAAGCGGTTTTGGAGACATCTTCCCCCTTAACCCTCAATTGATGATAACCCGAGCGGAGATCGATTTTCGAATATACACAAGACCCTTGTAGTTGATCAAAGAGGTCATCGATGCGAGGAAGAGGATATCGGTTCTTAACCGTCAATTTATTTAGTCCACGATAATCAATGCACATTCGTAGGGATCCGTCTTTCTTTTTAACAAACAAAATCGGAGCGCCCCAAGGTGAATGGCTAGGTTGGATAAAACCACGATCAAGTAGTTCTTGGATTTGACTTTGCAATTCTTGCATTTCAGATGGAGCGAGTCTATATGGTGCACGTGCTACGGGTGCGGCTCCCGGAATAAGATCGATTTGGAATTCAACCGGTCGATGAGGCGGAAGACCCGGCAATTCGTCGGGAAATACATCGGAATAGTCACTAACAATTGGCACATCATCGATGTGCTTCTCATCGGACTCGACTTTCTTAACGTGAGCAAGGATCGCAAAACAACCCTTACGGAGTAGTTTTCTAACTTTAACACACGAAACGAGGTTGAGTCCGGTGCAACTCTTATCGCCATAGACGATCAAAGGTTCACCATTCTCGATAGGAATTCGGATTGCGTTAAGATCACAAAGAATGTGAGATTTCGTTTTGACTAACCAATTCATACCGATTATTACATCAAAGCTTCCTAGTTCCATGGGTATCAAGTCAATTTCAAATTCCTTACCCAAAATGTTTATCGTACACCCCCGGTAATATGTGTCGGCACTTAATAGTTTCCCGTTAGCCACTTCAATGGTATAAGTGGTATCTAATGGAAAAGGTGGAGTGCTAAAAGAATGAGTCAAAGTCTTGGATACAAAGCATTTATCGGCACCTGAATCGAATAAGCAAGAGACATAAGAATTGTTGAGAAGAAACGTACCCGTGACTAGTTCAGTGTCATCCCGGGCTTCCTCGGTGTTGATGTTGAAAGCTCGGCCGCGCGTGTTGGGGTTATCTTTCTTCTTTGGGCATGCATTTCTATAATGACCTGTTTGACCACATTCGTAACAAGTGCCCGTCTTTGGTGCATTGGGCCACTTTCGAGCAACGGGAGTGGCACTTTTACAATCGTTGGCCTTATGACCAACTCCTTGGCACCGGTGGCAAATTAACTTGCCACATTCACCAAAGTGATGTTTGTTGCATTTGTTGCAAAGAGGTAGGTTCCCGGCATAACCCCTCTTGCCGTCGGAGGTGTAAGGCTTCTTAGCAAAGTTGTTGTTGCTTGATTGGGAGGGTTCCCACTTTCTTTTGTTGCCGCCCGATTTATCCTCGGCCTTAGGTGCCGGAACTACGATTTTGTCAACCGTTTCAATTAGTTGGCGAGCCATGTTCATAGCGGCTTGATGAGTAGTGGGTTTGGATGACATCACCCCTTGTTTGATGCTTTTTGGAAGACCGAGCATGTAGAGCTCAATCCTTTGAGATTCGGGGTTAACAAGATTAGGACACATCAAGGATAGTTCGGCGAAGCGTTGATTATAAGCTTTAAGATCGTTTCCGACCGCTTTCAAAGCTCTTAGTTCTTCCTCAAGCTTTCGGGTTTCTTCGCGCGGAAAATATTCAACAATCATCTTTTCCTTTAGATCGGCCCAAGAGAGGGCATGAGCTTCATCGGTACCCACCGATTGAACATAGGTATTCCACCATGTTAGAGCAATTCCGGAGAAAGTGTGAGTGGAGTATTTGACCTTGTCTTGGTCCTGACAACCGCTTATGCTAAAGACGGCTTCCGTTTGCTCAAACCATCGGGTGAGCACGACCGGTCCCCCGGTTCCATCAAAAGTGTGAGGTTTGCACCCCATGAAAGCTTTATAGGAGCATCCCTCGTTTGAGTTTCCGGCTCCATTGTTGTTGTTGTTGTTGTTGTTGTTGTTGTTGTTGTTGTTGTTGTTGTTATTATTATTGTTGTTGGATGAGTGACCGGCCATGGCCGCATCTACGGCGGTAGCTATCATCCGTTCGAGAGCTTGTTCGGGAGTTTCATTGCGGCGTACACGACGAGGAGCCATTGTTCCTTCAAGACACAAGAATATCATTGATTAGTATTCTCAATAATACTAACCGTGATATAGAATAAAGATAAAGAGAAGTTTTTTTTTTTTTTTTCCTCGACTCGCCTTAAATTCTTTATGTCATAATGCCGGAACGTTCATATGAGTCACCGTAATATAATCCCGGAAATTATATTACCCTGATTCATATGTGCATTCGACATCATTTCATATAGTCAAGGTGGCGCGTCAATCAAATTAAACAACGTGAGATTAAGATGAACTAAGAGTAGATATGAGTAGAAGCGTTCGAGTATAAATGCACAAGTAGTCAAGTAATTCCTACTTCTAGTCTATATGCCGGTTGTAGTCTAGACTCACCAATGTACCCTATGACTCGAGGTTGACACTAATGAACTCTAAATCCCTACAACCAATGCTCTGATACCATCTGTAGCGACCCGACCAAATCGTCATTGACGGCGCCGTCTACTTAGGTCCCGTTACGTGGTCATAAGTCTTTAAAACAACGTTTGACCAAAAGATATGTCGCATTCATTTCAAATGTAAAGGTTGTTCAAGTTTACAAGAATAGTTCCACCACAAGTTACGATACAAAGTTTTAAGTACAAATGAAACTTATGCGACATAATTTAAAAGTATCCAAAAGACGCTCCATGTATGCATATATACTCGACATCCAATGCAAGTATCAAAATAATGAGCGGAAGCATGTATCATGTATCGTTCAAGGACCTGAGAAAAACATAGAAATCTGTCAACGAAAACGTTGGTGAAATCATAGGTTTAAGTAAGTAAGTACAAGTGAACCACAAGATTTGCATCAATGAAATAATAGTAATACATTCCAAAAGTTTGTTTCACGAGCACCCAATTATCAATGCTTAACATTTCCTTCCATTGAACCCCATCACTTAGTGCTAGAACATACACTGTTTCTCGAAAATATATTTCATTCGTAAACGGTAGCGAACCGTTTGAATGAGGGTTTGTCAAACCCATATGGATCCATACAACATAAGTTCTCGCTTACACCCGGCAAGTGTAACTAATGATAATCGAATTGAGGATTTTGTTCTAAACTCGTATGTAGAATGTTTGTTTTCCTGTACTTGTGTTCACTTAGTAAAAGAAATGTTTATGTTTTCTCATCCCAAATGTAAGTTCAAAAAGAGTAAAAGTGGGACTATGATCTCACCTTGAGTGCACGAGTAGTAAAGTACTTCAACAAGTATGTGTGCAAAGAACAATGCTAGTCTTGACCTAAACAAATAGGTTGTATCAATAACGATAGTCACGATTGGTCAAAGATGTCCAATTAGTCCTATGGCTCGTTACGACTCGATTATGTAGCATGTGAAATCAAATTGTCAAGTTTCATGCAAGGTACAAGTATATAAACAAGTTAGGAGGGTTGCATAATCATTTGGTTAAGTTTGACAAAAAGTCAAACTTTGGTCGGTCAAAGTCAACAAAAGTCAACACGTTCGGGTCGGGTCCCGGATAAATTTTCTATGCTAATTATTCATATACAAGTATATTAAAACAAGTTTCATGTGAATCGGAGGTCCGTAGGTCATCAAACATTTCACGTGAAATGGGACGAGGAGGTCAGAATCTGACCAGGCACATCTGCGCGCCGCGCGGGGATGGGGCGCGCCGCGCCACCATCTGTGCAGGTCTGTTTCTGTTTTTCCCAAGTGTGCACGAGCCAAAATCAATTCTAACACAACAATTGACCCGCAAACACTTATAATGCCTATCATATATCGTTGGAAAGGTATTTTGACGAGGAATACAACTAAGCACTTATGGTCCAACAATAACATCATTTACAATAGCCGAAATCTCATCAAGCGAACAATAAAAGTCCATTTTCAAAGTTTCAAGTTCATCAATCGCATTTTGAGTTTCGGGAAACCAATTCACACATATGATATGCCGTTTTGAAGGTAATCAAGCATACAATCCAACTAAACACTTACTAATAATAATCCATGGCATTCAATGCATCAAAAGTCCATTTCAAGTTCATCAAACCCTAACCCAAATTCACCAAAATCAATAATCAAGTTCATGAAGTTTTCTAAGGCAACCTACACATCAAATCGAAGCTAGTGATGCTAGTAACACAATTAAAACATCAACTTTTAACATCTAACAACATATGATCATCCAAAATTCAAGAACAACACACCAAAATTGAAGTTCATGCTAGTTACACTAAAACAACGAGATCGAGCATATAAATCATATATTCATGTTAGACTTGAGCCATAGACACTAATTAACACTTTTATAAGTTAAAAACATCAAGAACACAAAATCTAGTGATTTTAGAAAGTTACCCAAATGAGATGAAGTTGGTACCAAAATGAAGAGGATGAAGAGAGGATCACAAATATGTAGTTTATTTTGTTGTAAGCCTCCTAGATCGAATTTAGATGATGATTGAATGAATATGGTTTTGGGTGTGTGTGTTCTTGCTAGAGAGAAAGAGAGAGAGATGGAGATGAAAATGAATGGGTGAAAGGGGTTTGACCCTTTGACCTAGTCAAGGGTTTGATCCCTTGTCAAGTTTAGTCCCTCAACTTTCGTTCGGGTGCGGGAATTACCTAAACGAGATAATTTAAAACACGTATCAACGGGAGATGTTATAAACATATAACGGACTTTATATTAGTATAACGGAAAAGTAAATGGAAAAAGGCGGGATGTTACACAGTGAATGCATCGAGCAAGACGTTCACCACCTTTTGTACGTTCACCACCTGTAACTAGATCAAGACATTTAGCAAATATTACTGCCATTGATTTTTCTTTAGAATCGTCATCCAGTCGACCAAGTACTTCAGTTCAAATTTCCGATAATCCATGTTTTGAACCCGACCTCACAATTGAGAATCCGGAGAATATTCAGGAACGATTCGTAGATCCTGAAACACTAAACTTTCCTCCGGAACCACCAATCATTCAAACAGAGATTATTGAGGAACGAACCATTAAATCAGAATCCTCTAGTGATTCCGATTCAACAAATTCAATTATGCAGAATCTGGAACCTTTAAGTATGGAAGACCGAATGAGAGCTAAACGCACTGGCCAAGGTCATGTAATTACTCATCCAGACATTAATGCGCCAGATTATGAAATCAAAGGACAAATTCTACACATGGTGACTAATCAATGCCAATTTAGTGGTGCGCCGAAGGAAGATCCAAATGAACATTTATGTACCTTTAATAGGATCTGCACACTATTTAAAATCCGAGAAGTGGAGGATGAACAGATATATCTCATGTTATTTCCCTGGACTTTAAAGGGAGAAGCCAAAGATTGGTTGGAATCGTTACCTGAAGGGGCGATCGATACATGGGACGTTTTAGTTGAAAAATTTCTTAAACAATTCTTTCCTGCATCTAAAGCCGTAAGACTTCAAGCAGAAATAGTTACGTTCACACAGAAACCAAATGAAACTCTATATGAGGCGTGGACAAGATTTGGAAAGTTGTTAAGAGGATGTCCGCAACATGGTTTAGACACCTTTCAAATAGTACAAATATTCTACCAAGGATGCGACATCACTACAAGGAAAGACATAGATATAGCAGCTGGTGGTTCTATTATGAAGAAAACCGAAACTGATGCTTACAAAATTATTGATAACACTGCTTCCCACTCACACGAGTGGCACCAAGAAAAAGATATCGTTAGATCATCTAAAGCAGCTAGAGCCGATTCTAGCCATGACTTAGATTCCATTTCCGCAAAGATAGATACTGTGGAGAGACGAATGGAAAAGATGACTAAAGATATTCACTCAATACGAATTAGTTGTGAGCAGTGTGGAGGACCACATTTGACAAAAGATTGTCTCAGTATTGAATTAACAATGGAACAAAGAGAGAATATTTCATACATAAACCAAAGGCCTGGAAATAATTATCAGAATAATTATCAACCGCCAAGACCAATTTACAATCAAAACCAGAATTATAACTGAAATATTCCATACAACAACCAACAAGGTCCTAGCAATCAACAAGTATCCAATAATACTTACAATCAGCAAAGACCTAATTTTCAAAACAAACCACCACAACAAACCGATGATAAAAAGTCGAATTTAGAAGATATGATGACAAAGCTAGTTGAAACTCAAACGCAGTTTTTCACATCTCCGAAACAAACCAATGAACAAAATGCTCAAGCATTTAGAAATCAACAAAGCTTCTATTCAAAATTTGGAACAAGAAGTAAGTAACCTAGCAAGATTAATAGGTGAAAGAAAACCGGGAAGTTTACCTAGTGATACAAATGCTAACCCCCGGAATGAAACAGCTAAAGCCATTACCACAAGAAGTGGTACAACACTTAAACCACCTGAAATACCTGTAACTTCTGAGGAAGCTATTCCTACTCCACAAGAACCACAACCTAATCAAGATAAGGAAAAAGAACCGGTAGTTGAAAAGGTTAATGAAGATAACACAGTTAAGGCTAAACCTTATGTTAAACCATACCAACCACCACTTCCTTACTCGAGTAAAATGAAGAAAGAGAAACTTGAAGCCGAGCAATCCAAATTCTTGGATATGTTTAAACAGATAAATGTAAATCTTCCTTTCATTGATGTGATTTCAGGAATGCCTAGATATGCTAAATTCTTGAAAGATCTAATCTCAAATAGAAAGAAAATGGAAGAACTCTCGGCTGTTACCATGAATGCTAATTGTTCAGCAGTGCTGTTGAATAAGATACCAGAAAAACAATCTGATCCAGGAAGTTTCACAATTCCATGTTTTCTGGGTAGTCTTAGTTCAATAGAAGCATTAGCAGATTTAGGTGCTAGTATAAATCTAATGTCGTATTCACTATACGCTAAACTAGACCTTGGAGAATTGAAACCAACAAGAATAAGCATACAACTAGCCGATAGATCAATAAAATATCCTAGAGGGATAATGGAGAACATGCTAGTTAAAGTTGGTACATTAGTATTTTCAGTAGATTTTGTTGTTCTCGACATGGAAGAAGATTCTCAAGTTCCTCTCATATTAGGAAGACCATTCTTAAACACGGCTAAAGCAATGATAGACGTGTTGGGTAAGAAATTGACCCTAAGTATAGAGGATGAGAGTGTTACCTTTTCAGTTGATAGAGCAATGCAACAACCACAATCTACAGATGATACATGTTATTATATTCAAACTATAGATGCACATGCAGAATTATTAGAAGAATTTCCAGAATTACAAGGAACAGGAGAATGTTCTTTAGGAGAAGGTAATGAACCAATTGATGAAGCTGAAATGTTAGCTACACTTATAGCTAATGGATATGAACCAACAACAGAAGACAGATATCGATACAAATCATCGATAGAAGAACCTCCGAAATTAGAGTTAAAGCCACTTCCAAACCATTTGGAATACGCTTATTTACATGGTAAATCTGAATTACCTGTAATAATATCGTCTTCTCTTACTGAAAATGAGAAATCACAACTCATTTCTGTGTTGAAAGCTCATAAACCAGCCATTGCATGGAAGATTCATGATATTAAAGGAATAAGTCCTTCATATTGCACACATAAAATCCTTATGGAAGAAGGTCATAAAACGTATGTGCAACGCCAATGAAGACTAAATCCTAATATGTAAGATGTAGTTAAGAAAGAGATTATTAAACTGCTAGATGCAGGTTTAATTTATCCAATTTCTGATAGTCCATGGGTAAGCCCAGTCCAATGCGTACCTAAGAAGGGTGGCATGACTGTCATTACAAATGAAAAAAATGAGCTTATTCCTACTAGGACTGTAAGAGGATGGTGTGTGTATATTGATTATAGAAAATTAAATGATGCCACCAGAAAAGATCACTTTCCCTTACCTTTCATTGATCAAATGTTGGAAAGATTAGCCGGAAATAGTTACTATTGTTTTCTAGATGGATTTTCCGGATATTTTCAAATTCCAATAGCACCCGAAGACCAAGAGAAAACCACATTCACGTGCCCTTATGGTACTTTTGCTTACAAACGCATGCCATTTGGACTTTGTAACGCCCCTGCAACCTTTCAAAGGTGTATGATGGCGATTTTTCATGACATGATAGAAGAATGCATGGAAGTTTTCATGGATGACTTTTCAGTCTTCGGTGATACATTTGAATCATGTCTAGTTAATCTGGAACGAATGCTAATTAGATGCGAACAATCAAATCTAGTACTTAATTGGGAGAAATGCCATTTTATGGTTAAAGAAGGCATCGTTCTTGGACATAAAATTTCAAAAGAAGGAATTGAAGTGGATAGAGCTAAAGTAGATGTAATTGCTAAACTTCCACATCCCACCAATGTTAGAGGAGTTAGGAGTTTTCTAGGGCATGCCGGTTTTTACCGACGTTTCATAAAAGATTTTTCTAAAATTGCCACTCCTATGAATAAACTCCTAGAAAAGGATGCTCCATTCATCTTTTCAGATGAGTGTATCAAATCTTTTAATATTCTTAAAGAGAAACTCACTAATGCGCCGATCATGATAACACCAAATTGGAATCTACCATTTGAACTAATGTGCGATGCAAGTGATTTTGCAATGGGAGCCGTTTTAGGACAAAGGATTGAAAAACGATTTCAACCTATATATTATGCTAGTAAGACATTACAAGGAGCACAAACGAACTATACAACTACTAAAAAAGAACTCCTTGCTATTGTCTTTGCTTTTGACAAATTTCGATCATATCTCGTTCTAGCAAAAACGGTGGTCTATACCAACCCTTCTGCTCTTAGATACCTATTTTCGAAATAAGATGCTAAACCAAGATTAATCCGTTGGATCTTACTCTTACAAGAGTTTGATATTGAAATCCGAGATAAAAGAGGAGCAGAAAATCTCGCCGCTGATCATCTTTCTCGTCTTGAAAATCCCGAATTAGAAGTTCTAAATGAATCGGCCATATAAGACAACTTTCCTGATGAATATCTATTGAAGATAGATTATAAAGAAATTCCATGGTTTGCAGACTATGCAAACTACTTAGTTTGTGGATTCCTTGAAAAAGGATTATCGTACCAAAGACGAAATAAATTCTTCAGTGATATAAAACACTATTTTTGGGAAGATCCACATCTGTTTAAAAGTTGTCCCGATGGAATAATACGCCGATGTATATTTGGAGATGAAGCTAGTAAAATATTAAACCATTGTCACACAAGACCAACAGGAGGGCATTATGGGCCTCAACTAACAGCAAGAAAAGTTTATGATGATGGATTCTATTGGTCTACAATTTACAAAGACGCACACCTTCTTTGCAAATCCTGTGATGCTTGTCAAAGGGCCGGAAAAATAAGTCAACGTGGTGAAATGCCACAAAATGTCATCCAAGTATGTGAAGTATTTGACATTTGGGGTATTGACTTTATGGGTCCATTTCCAAAATCTCATAATAATCTCTATATTCTCGTAGCCATTGATTATGTATCTAAATGGGCGGAAGCACAAGCTCTCCCAACTAATGATGCACGAGTTGTAGTCAACTTTTTAAAACGTCTTTTTGCAAGGTTTGGAACACCGAAAGCTTTAATAAGTGATCGGGGTACTCATTTCTGTAATAATCAACTTGAGAAAGTTCTTAAAAGATATGGAGTAACTCATAAAATCTCCACCGCATATCATCCACAAACAAGTGGACAAGTTGAAAATACCAACCGAGCTTTAAAACGTATTCTAGAGAAAACCGTAGGATCAAATCCGAAGGAATGGTCCATTAAATTGGAGGATGCACTCTGGGCTTTTAGAACAGCCTACAAAACTCCAATTGGAACCACACCTTTTAGACTTGTTTATGGAAAAGCATGTCATCTTCCAGTTGAAATTGAACACAAAGCGTTTTGGGTTTTGAAGACATGTAATATTGATTTACATGAAGCCGGACGTCTACGATTAAGTCAACTAAACGAATTAGAAGAATTAAGACATGAAGCATACGAAAATTCGTTAATCTATAAAGAAAGAACGAAGAAATGGCATGATAAAAGAATCAGAAGTTCAAAAGAATTTAAAGAAGGAGACAAAGTTCTTCTTTTCAATTCACGATTCAAGCTATTTCCTGGAAAATTGAAATCAAGATGGTCTGGACCATTCATAGTTAAAAGAGTTTTTCCATACGGAATGATAGAATTAATAAATTCAAATGGGATTGAATTTAAAGTTAATGGTCACAGAGTTAAACACTACATAGATAGTCCGATGGAAGTCGACAACGAAGTTAATCATAATTTCGACACCACATCTAACTAAGTGTGGGGAGAATCAAGTCTTTAAAGGATAATATGTATTTCTGTTAGAGTTAGATTGCCTGTTTTCGTGTAGTTCTCGAAAATGGAATCCGAATGGTCTTTTCCTAGCAGACCCTAAAGAACTAGTCTTCTCCCCCCATTCTGAATTTTTATTTTTTTTAGGTTTTTACAAAATGAAGACTGCCTGTGAACTAAACCATGGTCTAATGATACACGCTTTGATCACTAAACGTAATAATGACACACTTCCGAGTGAAATAGTATCAGTAATCAGAGAAAGAATGGACAGAGTTAGAAAAGAATCCAGATGCGAAGATAATAAGTTACAATTTGGTAAAGGAAAATCAAAATCCGCAGCGAAAAGAAGAGCACGACACCTAGAAAGATGTCACAAATGCGGAAAATGGTCACATGGAGGTAAATGTTCAAATAATCAAACCTATTCAAACACCGAATTTGTTACTTTATGCAGAGACGGACCGTTCATATGTTTAGAAGAAAAGACACTGAATGCTCGAGGTTACGCCTATGTAGCCATGGAAAACCAATTAAACTGACTATATTATGAATGGGATAGATCATATAACTAAGAATACTATCTCACAGGTAAGTCTGTACAGTCTTTATTTTTATTTTTATTTTTAACCTTTTGATAATAAACGCTAATTTGTTCGCTATAAAGTATTAAATTGGTATTGAATAAAATTAGGTTTGGCGACCGAAATTATTGATATCATTCAAAAATTTATTACATCACTGCGAAATTTAACGTTTATTCTTAAGGTATAAATATCTTTAATCAATCAACCCAAAATATTTCAAAAATTCGTCATGAGTTAAATTAGGTCTTGGAACCGAAATTACTTTACCGAAAAGAGGGGCGCATATTTTTGATAATATTTGATTGATTAAAGTGGGATAAAAAGCCAAAAAGATTTTTAATTTTATTTTTACATGTTTTTAAAATTAATATATAAATCTTAAATTAATATTGTAAACTTTGTAAAAACAATATATTTAAAATTGTAAATATTTGAAAAATTAATATAAGTTTGGTGTGAATTTATAATATGAATTTTTAAATTAAGTTTGGTGTGAATTTTTAATTTTTAAAAAAATATGAATTTTTAATTTTATGCATTTTAAATTGTAAGTTTGGTGTGAATTTTTAATATTAATTTTGAATTTTATGTATTTTTAGTTTAAATTGTGTGAATTTAAAAACAAAAATTTACTTTATCTCATTAAGTTAAAAATATGATTTTTAAACTTCGTCGTAAGTTGAAGACTAGGTCTTTGAACCGAAATTGCTTTACCCGAGGGAGGGACGAGAACTTTTATTATCATTATTTTTAATCTTATTGAATTAAAGTATGCCAAAAACATTAAAAAACCCAAAAATCTTAGCTTTTAAAACAATCGCTACAAAAAGACAAATTTTAAAATTTTGTCGAAGGACGGACTAGGACATCGATCCGAAACGACCTCGTCCTAAATAACAAGGGAAACAAAATTTTAAAATTAATTACTTAATTGTTTTAATTAGTATAAGTTATAAAAAAAAAATACCAAACTCCGCGACTCGCGGAGTTTGAAGGTCCAAACACCGCGACTCGCGGAGGGACCAAAACCCAGAAAAAAAATAAAACGTAAAAAAACAGATCAGTTCACTCCCCACACCACAAAACTGCGAACACAAACCCGAAAAAACCCGAAAAATACACCCCAAATTCACAATTTTTGACCGTTAATCACCTAATCTTTTACTAAAATCATGTTGAGAAGGATGCTATCAAGGAATTACTCAAGAAAAACGGTAAATTTCTACACCTAAACACCATTTAATCTGAAAATTAGTGTTCTTGAGCAATTTTTTTCCCCAATTTGATTTTGATGCTTTTTAGTGTAATTAGGCTTAAATTGTTTATGTATTATGCTTGTATAACCTAGATTGATGCTGTTTAACATGATTAGAAGCCTTAAACTTCAAATTTTGAGTAATCTAGGGTTTGTGTTCTTGAGCAAATTTGGGGCTTTTTGATATAAACAGGTTATGGCCGATTTTTGTCATGATTTGTTGCTAAATTAAGTAGTGTAACATGTTTAGGTAGTTAAATGATCCAAACTTTGAGCCTAAACATGATTTTGAGAATTAAAGTGGACTTTTTCAAGTCTAAAATTCATGAACTTGATTTTTGAGAGATAATGCCATTTGAAACTTGTTTAATTGCTAGTAATGATTATTTGGACATGTTATTTGAGTTGAATGCTTATGAACTTGGCGAACATTTTCGTATATGCTTATTTGAAAAAGTGTAGATTTGATAAAAATATGAAAATGAGCTTAAGTTTGATATAAATTGATCATGACATTGTAATTATTTTGATTGATGATTTTGCTGACACTAATGCATATTTGGATGCACAAAAATTGTGTTTGATGTGTTTTGCAGACTGAAAGGGGTGAATCTTCATCCCAAGCTCGCAATGCTCCTGCTGAGAATGCGGAACAACAGGAGGTGGATAACTACTACAAGCAAGATATACCTCATCCAGTCATGACATTTTCTGATATGCACTTGGTAGATTTGCACCCGAACCTGAGATTTGACAGACTTTGGATAGATTATCCAAAATACCAAAGGGGTTTGCATACTCTTCATTCTAAAGTTGTTGAGGTACCTAGGGTCATAGAATGGGGACCCTTAGTGAAATGTCCCGTTCTTATTGATTAAAAACGTTCCATATTAATTGATTTCGTTGCGAGGTTTTGACCTCTATATGAGACGTTTTTCAAAGACTGCATTCATTTTTAAAACAAACCATAACCTTTATTTCATAAATAAAGGTTTAAAAAGCTTTACGTAGATTATCAAATAATGATAATCTAAAATATCCTGTTTACACAAGACCATTACATAATGGTTTACAATACAAATATGTTACATCGAAATCAGTTTCTTGAATGCAGTTTTTACACAATATCATACAAACATGGACTCCAAATCTTGTCCTTATTTTAGTATGCAACAGCGGAAGCTCTTAATATTCACCTGAGAATAAACATGCTTTAAACGTCAACAAAAATGTTGGTGAGTTATAGGTTTAACCTATATATATCAAATCGTAACAATAGACCACAAGATTTCATATTTCAATACACATCCCATACATAGAGATAAAAATCATTCATATGGTGAACACCTGGTAACCAACAATAACAAGATGCATATATAAGAATATCCCCATCATTCCGGGACACCCTTCGGATATGATATAAATTTCGAAGTACTAAAGCATCCGGTACTTTGGATGGGGTTTGTTAGGCCCAATAGATCTATCTTTAGGATTCGCGTCAATTAGGGTGTCTGTTCCCTAATTCTTAGATTACCAGACTTATATTCGATTTCGATAATTCAACCATAGAATGTAGTTTCACGTACTTGTGTCTGTTTTGTAAATCATTTATAAAACCTGCATGTATTCTCATCCCAAAAATATTAGATTTTAAAAGTGGGACTATAACTCACTTTCACAGATTTTTACTTCGTCGGGAAGTAAGACTTGGCCACTGTTGATTCACGAACCTATAACAATATATACATATATATATTAAAGTATGTTCAAAATATATTTACAACACTTTTAATATATTTTGATGTTTTAAGTTTATTAAGTCAGCTGTCCTCGTTAGTAACCTATAACTAGTTGTCCACAGTTAGATGTACAGAAATAAATCGATAAATATTATCTTGAATCAATCCACGACCCAGTGTATACGTATCTCAGTATTGATCACAACTCAAACTATATATATTTTGGAATCAACCTCAACCCTGTATAGCTAACTCCAACATTCACATATAGAGTGTCTATGGTTGTTCCGAAATATATATAGATGTGTCGACATGATAGGTCGAAACATTGTATACGTGTCTATAGTATCTCAAGATTACATAATATACAATATAAGTTGATTAAGTTATGGTTGGAATAGATTTGTTACCAATTTTCACGTAGCTAAAATGAGAAAAATTATCCAATCTTATTTTACCCATAACTTCTTCATTTTAAATCCGTTTTGAGTGAATCAAATTTCTATGATTTCATATTGAACTCTATTTTATGAATCTAAACAGAAAAAGTATAGGTTTATAGTCGGAAAAATAAGTTACAAGTCGTTTTTGTAAAGGTAGTCATTTCAGTCGAAAGAACGACGTCTAGATGACCATTTTAGAAAACATACTTCCACTTTGAGTTTAACCATAATTTTTGGATATAGTTTCATATTCATAATAAAAATCATTTTCTCAGAATAACAACTTTTAAATCAAAGTTTATCATAGTTTTTAATTAACTAACCCAAAACAGCTCGCGGTGTTACTACGACGGCGTAAATCCGGTTTTACGGTGTTTTTCGTGTTTCCAGGTTTTAAATCATTAAGTTAGCATATCATATAGATATAGAACATGTGTTTAGTTGATTTTAAAAGTCAAGTTAGAAGGATTAACTTTTGTTTGCGAACAAGTTTAGAATTAACTAAACTATGTTCTAGTGATTACAAGTTTAAACCTTCGAATAAGATAGCTTTATATGTATGAATCGAATGATGTTATGAACATCATTACTACCTTAATTTCCTTGGATAAACCTACTGGAAAAGAGAAAAATGGATCTAGCTTCAATGGATCCTTGGATGGCTCGAAGTTCTTGAAGCAGAATCATGACACGAAAACAAGTTCAAGTAAGATCATCACTTGAAATAAGATTGTTATAGTTATAGAAATTGAACCAAAGTTTGAATATGATTATTACCTTGTATTAGAATGATAACCTACTGTAAGAAACAAAGATTTCTTGAGGTTGGATGATCACCTTACAAGATTGGAAGTGAGCTAGCAAACTTGAAAGTATTCTTGATTTTATGAAACTAGAACTTTTGGAATTTATGAAGAACACTTAGAACTTGAAGATAGAACTTGAGAGAGATCAATTAGATGAAGAAAATTGAAGAATGAAAGTGTTTGTAGGTGTTTTTGGTCGTTGGTGTATGGATTAGATATAAAGGATATGTAATTTTGTTTTCATGTAAATAAGTCATGAATGATTACTCATATTTTTGTAATTTTATGAGATATTTCATGCTAGTTGCCAAATGATGGTTCCCACATGTGTTAGGTGACTCACATGGGCTGCTAAGAGCTGATCATTTGAGTGTATATACCAATAGTACATACATCTAAAAGCTGTGTATTGTACGAGTACGAATACGGGTGCATACGAGTAGAATTGTTGATGAAACTGAACGAGAATGTAATTGTAAGAATTTTTGTTAAGTAGAAGTATTTTGATAAGTGTATTGAAGTCTTTCAAAAGTGTATAAATACATATTAAAACACTACATGTATATACATTTTAACTGAGTCGTTAAGTCATCGTTAGTCGTTACATGTAAGTGTTGTTTTGAAACCTTTAGGTTAACGATCTTGTTAAATGTTGTTAACCCAATGTTTATAATAACAAAAGAGATTTTAAATTATTATATTATCATGATATTATGATGTACGAATATCTCTTAATATGATATATATACATTAAATGTCGTTACAACGATAAACGTTACATATATGTCTCGTTTCAAAATCATTAAGTTAGTAGTCTTGTTTTTACATATGTAGTTCATTGTTAATATAATTAATGATATGTTTACTTATCATAATATCATGTTAACTATATATATAACCATATATATGTCATCATATAGTTTTTTACAAGTTTTAACGTTCATGAATCACCGGTCAACTTGGGTGGTCAATTGTCTATATGAAACCTATTTCAATTAATCAAGTCTTAACAAGTTTGATTGCTTAACATGTTGGAAACATTTAATCATGTAAACATCAATCTCAATTAATATATATAAACATGGAAAAGTTCGGGTCACTACAGTACCTACCCGTTAAATAAATTTCGTCCCGAAATTTTAAGCTGTTGAAGGTGTTGACGAATCTTCTGGAAATAGATGCGGGTATTTCTTCTTCATCTGATCTTCACGCTCCCAGGTGAACTCGGGTCCTCTACGAGCATTCCATCGAACCTTAACAATTGGTATCTTGTTTTGCTTAAGTCTTTTAACCTCACGATCCATTATTTCGACGGGTTCTTCGATGAATTGGAGTTTTTCGTTGATTTGGATTTCATCTAACGGAAAAGTGAGATCTTCTTTAGCAAAACATTTCTTCAAATTCGAGACGTGAAAAGTGTTATGTACAGCCGCGAGTTGTTGAGGTAACTCAAGTCGGTAAGCTACTGGTCCGACACGATCAATAATCTTGAATGGTCCAATATACCTTGGATTTAATTTTCCTCGTTTACCAAATCGAACAACGCCTTTCCAAGGTGCAACTTTAAGCATGACCATCTCTCCAATTTCAAATTCTATATCTTTTCTTTTAATGTCAGCGTAGCTCTTTTGTCGACTTTGGGCGGTTTTCAACCGTTGTTGAATTTGGATGATCTTCTCGGTAGTTTCTTGTATAATCTCCGGACCCGTAATCTGTCTATCCCCCACTTCACTCCAACAAATCGGAGACCTGCACTTTCTACCATAAAGTGCTTCAAACGGCGCCATCTCAATGCTTGAATGGTAGCTGTTGTTGTAGGAAAATTCTGCTAACGGTAGATGTCGATCCCAACTGTTTCCGAAATCAATAACACATGCTCGTAGCATGTCTTCAAGCATTTGTATCGTCCTTTCGCTCTGCCCATCAGTTTGTGGATGATAGGCAGTACTCATGTCTAGACGAGTTCCTAATGCTTGCTGTAATGTCTGCCAGAATCTTGAAATAAATCTGCCATCCCTATCAGAGATAATAGAGATTGGTATTCCATGTCTGGAGATGACTTCCTTCAAATACAGTCGTGCTAACTTCTCCATCTTGTCATCTTCTCTTATTGGTAGGAAGTGTGCTGATTTGGTGAGACGATCAACTATTACCCAAATAGTATCAAAACCACTTGCAGTCCTTGGCAATTTAGTGATGAAATCCATGGTAATGTTTTCCCATTTCCATTCCGGGATTTCGGGTTGTTGAAGTAGACCTGATGGTTTCTGATGCTCAGCTTTGACCTTAGAACACGTCAAACATTCTCCTACGTATTTAGCAACATCGGCCTTCATACCCGACCACCAAAAATGTTTCTTGAGATCCTTGTACATCTTCCCCGTTCCAGGATGTATTGAGTATCTGGTTTTATGAGCTTCTCTAAGTACCATTTCTCTCATATCTCCAAATTTTGGTACCCAAATCCTTTCAGCCCTATACCGGGTTCCGTCTTCCCGAATATTAAGATGCTTCTCCGATCCTTTGGGTATTTCATCCTTTAAATTTCCCTCTTTTAAAACTCCTTGTTGCGCCTCCTTTATTTGAGTAGTAATGTTATTATGAATCATTATATTCATAGATTTTACTCGAATGGGTTCTCTGTCCTTCCTGCTCAAGGCATCGGCTACCACATTTGCCTTCCCCGGTAACGAATCTCAAAGTCGTAATCATTCAATAATTCAATCCACCTACGCTGCCTCATATTCAGTTGTTTCTGATTAAATATGTGTTGAAGACTTTTGTGGTCGGTATATATAATACTTTTGACCCCATATAAGTAGTGCCTCCAAGTCTTTAATGCAAAAACAACCGCGCCTAATTCCAAATCATGCGTCGTATAATTTTGTTCGTGAATCTTCAATTGTCTAGACGCATAAGCAATCACCTTCGTTCGTTGCATTAATACACAACCGAGACCTTGCTTTGATGCATCACAATAAATCACAAAATCATCATTCCCTTCAGGCAATGACAATATAGGTGCCGTAGTTAGCTTTTTCTTCAATAACTGAAACGCTTTCTCTTGTTCATCATTCCATTCAAATTTCTTCCCTTTATGCGTTAATGCAGTCAAGGGTTTTGCTATTCTGGAAAAGTCTTGGATGAACCTTCTGTAGTAACCAGCTAGTCCTAAAAACTGGCGTATGTGTTTCGGAGTTTTCGGGGTTTCCCACTTTTCAACAGTTTCTATCTTTGCCGGATCCACCTTAATACCTTCTTTGTTCACTATGTGACCGAGGAATTGAACTTCTTTCAACCAAAATGCACACTTTGAAAACTTAGCGTACAATTCTTCCTTCCTCAATACTTCTAACACCTTTCTCAAATGTTCACCGTGTTCTTGGTCATTCTTTGAGTAAATAAGTATGTCATCAATGAAAACAATGACAAACTTGTCAAGGTATGGTCCACACACTCGGTTCATAAGGTCCATGAACACAGCTGGTGCATTAGTTAAACCAAACGGCATGACCATAAACTCGTAATGACCGTAACGTGTTCTGAAAGCAGTCTTTGGAATATCATCTTCTTTCACCCGCATTTGATGATACCCGGAACGTAAGTCAATCTTTGAATAAACAGACGAGCCTTGTAGTTGATCAAATAAGTCATCGATTCTCGGTAGTGGGTAGCGGTTCTTGATGGTAAGTTTGTTCAACTCTCGGTAGTCGATACACAACCTGAATGTACCATCTTTCTTCTTGACAAACAAAACAGGAGCTCCCCACGGTGATGTGCTTGGTCGAATGAAACCACGCTCTAAAAGTTCTTGTAATTGGCTTTGCAGTTCTTTCATCTCGCTGGGTGCGAGTCTGTAAGTAGCACGAGCTATTGGTGCAGCTCCTGGTACAAGATCTATTTGAAATTCAACGGATCGATGTGGGGGTAATCCCGGTAATTCTTTCGGAAATACATCAGGAAATTCTTTTGCAATGGGAACATCATTGATGCTCTTTTCTTCAGTTTGTACTTTCTCGACGTGTGCTAGAACAGCATAGCAACCTTTTCTTATTAGTTTTTGTGCCTTCAAATTACTAATAAGATGTAGCTTCGTGTTGCCCTTTTCTCCGTACACCATTAAGGGTTTTCCTTTTTCTCGTATAATGCGAATTGCATTTTTGTAACAAACGATCTCCGCTTTCACTTCTTTCAACCAGTCCATACCGATTATCACATCAAAACTCCCTAACTCTACTGGTATCAAATCAATCTTAAATGTTTCGCTAACCAGTTTAATTTCTCGATTCCGACATATATTATCTGCTGAAATTAATTTACCATTTGCTAATTCGAGTAAAAATTTACTATCCAAAGGCGTCAATGGACAACTTAATTTAGCACAAAAATCTCTACTCATATAGCTTCTATCCGCACCCGAATCAAATAAAACGTAAGCAGATTTATTGTCAATAAGAAACGTACCCGTAACAAGCTCCGGGTCTTCCTGTGCCTCTACCGCATTAATATTGAAAACTCTTCCACGGCCTTGTCCATTCGTGTTCTCCTGGTTCGGGCAATTTCTAATAATGTGGCCTGGTTTTCCACATTTATAACAAACTACATTGGCATAACTTGCTCCGACACTACTTGCTCTGCCATTACTCGTTCCGACACCATTTGTTCCTTTCGTTCTATTAACCCCTGGTCCGTAGACCTCACACTTCGCCGCGCTATGACCATTTCTTTTACACTTGTTGCAAAATTTGGTGCAGAACCCCGAGTGATTCTTTTCACACCTTTGGCATAGCTGCTTCTGATTGTTGTTGTTGTTGCGGTTATTATTGATGTTGGGATGATTGTTGTAGTTGCTGTTGTTGTTGTTGTTGTTGTTGGGCCGTTTGTTGTAGTTGCGATTGATGTTGCGATTGTTGGGATAATTGTTGCGATTATTGTTGTAATTGCTGTTGTTGTTGTATTGGTGATTCTTATCACCGTTTTCCTCCCACTTTCTTTTGACTTGCTTCACATTGGCCTCTTCAGCAGTCTGTTCTTTAATTCTTTCTTCAATCTGGTTCACTAGTTTGTGAGCCATTCTACATGCCTGTTGTATGGAGGCGGGCTCGTGTGAACTTATATCTTCTTGGATTCTTTCCGGTAATCCTTTCACAAACGCGTCGATCTTCTCTTCCTCATCTTCGAATGCTCCCGGACACAATAGGCACAATTCTGTGAATCGTCTTTCGTACGTGGTAATATCAAATCCTTGGGTTCGTAACCCTCTAAGTTCTGTCTTGAGCTTATTGACCTCGGTTCTGGGACGGTACTTCTCGTTCATCAAGTGCTTGAATGCTGACCACGGTAGTGCGTACGCATCATCTTGTCCCACTTGCTCTAGATAGGTATTCCACCATGTTAACGCAGAACCTGTGAAGGTATGCGTAGCGTACTTCACTTTGTCCTCTTCAGTACACTTACTTATGGCAAACACCGATTCAACCTTCTCGGTCCACCGTTTCAATCCGATCGGTCCTTCGGTTCCATCAAATTCCAAAGGTTTGCAGGCAGTGAATTCTTTGTAGGTGCATCCTACACGATTTCCTGTACTGCTAGATCCAAGGTTATTGTTGGTATGTAGCGCAGCCTGTACTGCGGCTATGTTTGAAGCTAGAAAAGTACGGAATTCCTCTTCATTCATATTCACGGTGTGTCGAGTAGTCGGTGCCATTTCCTTCAAAATAGTTAAATGGAACAAGTTAATCATACAGAATATTAAGAGTAGTTAATAGTATTTCGTAGCATAATATGAACTCATTTATAAAAGCTTTTTCTTCATATTAGCGTTTTATAAGTTTAAATTCGGGTAGTACCTACCCGTTAAGTTCATACTTAGTAGCTAATATACAATTCAACTACTACAATTCTATATGAAAAACTGATTGTAATAATATTTCGCGTTCAAACTTTTATACAATATTTTACAAACTTACAATACCGCTTATTTTACATAAAGCATGAAATATAGCACACAATAACTTTGATACAAGATAGTTGTGAAGACAATTCTAGCTAGTACACAAGTCGTTCAGCAAAGGCAATAAAGACACGTAATTCATACGTCCAGAAACAAGTCATGCATTCTGGTTTTACTAGGACTACTTCCCATCCTTGGTCTTGTGCAACATAACCGGTATGGCCGTTGATAAGACAGCATGTTGTAACGTCATCAAAGGGACGAGGGTTATGTAATGTCCAACAGTCCCGTAATAATCTAAAAACCTCATTTCTTACCCCAATTACCGACTCCGTCACTTGTGGAAACGTTTTGTTTAATAGTTGTAGCCCGATGTTCTTGTTCTCACTTTGGTGAGAAGCGAACATTACTAATCCGTAAGCATAACATGCTTCTTTATGTTGCATGTTAGCCGCTTTTTCTAAATCACGAAGTCCAATATTCGGATATATTGAGTCAAAATAATTTCTTAACCCGTTGCGTAAAATAGCATTTGGGTTCCCCGCAATATATGCGTCAAAGTAAACACATCGTAACTTATGGGTTTCCCAATGTGATATCCCCCATCTTTCAAACGAAAGTCTCTTATAAACCAAGACATTCTTGGAACGTTCTTCGAATGTCTTACAAACTGATCTCGCCTTAAATAGTTGTGCCGAAGAATTCAGGCCGACTCTAGACAAGATTTCATCAATCATGTCTCCGGGTAGGTCTCTTAAAATATTGGGTTGTCTATCCATTTTGTGTTTTTAAACTGTAAAATAGACAAGAGTTAGTTTCAAAAAAAAATACTTATTAATACAAGCAATTTTTACATATATCATAAAGCATAAGAACACTATATTACATATATTACACCACACGAATACAACTATCTTATTCCGACTCGCTCGTTTCTTCTTCTTCGGTTTTGGTTCGTTTTGCCAAGTTTCTAGGGATATATGATGTTCCCCTAATACGAGCCGTCGTTGTCCACATTGGTTTAGAAAAACCTGGTGGTTTAGAGGTTCCCGGGTCATTGTTACAACTTAAGGACTTCGGGGTTGACGATACATATAAAGTTCATCGGGGTTGGAATTAGATTTCTCTATTTTTATGCCCTTTCCCTTATTATTTTCTTTTGCCTTTTTAAATTCAGTTGGGGTAATTTCTATAACATCATCGGAATTCTCGTCGGAATCCGATTCATCGGAGAATTGGTAATCCTCCCAATATTTTGCTTCCTTGGCGGAAACACCATTGACCATAATTAACTTTGGTCGGTTGGTTAAGGATTTTCTTTTACTTAACCGTTTTATTATTTCCCCCACCGGTTCTATTTCTTCATCCGGTTCCGATTCTTCTTCCGGTTCCGATTCTTCTTCCGGTTCCGACTCTTCTTCCGGTTCCTCTTCGGGAACTTGTGAATCAGTCCACAAATCATTCCAATTTACATTTGACTCTTCATTATTATTAGGTGAGTCAATGGGACTTGTTCTAGAGGTAGACATCTATCACATAATATCAAACACGTTAAGAGATTAATATATCACATAATATTCATATGTTAAAAATATATAGTTTCTAACAAAAATGTTAAGCAATCATTTTTAAAGAAAACACGGTCGAAGTCCAGACTCACTAATGCATCCTAACAAACTCGATAAGACACACTAATGCAAATTTTCTGGTTCTCTAAGACCAACGCTCGGATACCAACTGAAATGTCCCGTTCTTATTGATTAAAAACGTTCCATATTAATTGATTTCGTTGCGAGGTTTTGACCTCTATATGAGACGTTTTTCAAAGACTGCATTCATTTTTAAAACAAACCATAACCTTTATTTCATAAATAAAGGTTTAAAAAGCTTTACGTAGATTATCAAATAATGATAATCTAAAATATCCTGTTTACACAAGACCATTACATAATGGTTTACAATACAAATATGTTACATCGAAATCAGTTTCTTGAATGCAGTTTTTACACAATATCATACAAACATGGACTCCAAATCTTGTCCTTATTTTAGTATGCAACAGCGGAAGCTCTTAATATTCACCTGAGAATAAACATGCTTTAAACGTCAACAAAAATGTTGGTGAGTTATAGGTTTAACCTATATATATCAAATCGTAACAATAGACCACAAGATTTCATATTTCAATACACATCCCATACATAGAGATAAAAATCATTCATATGGTGAACACCTGGTAACCGACAATAACAAGATGCATATATAAGAATATCCCCATCATTCCGGGACACCCTTCAGATATGATATAAATTTCGAAGTACTAAAGCATCCGGTACTTTGGATGGGGTTTGTTAGGCCCAATAGATCTATCTTTAGGATTCGCGTCAATTAGGGTGTCTGTTCCCTAATTCTTAGATTACCAGACTTAATAAAAAGGGGCATATTCGATTTCGATAATTCAACCATAGAATGTAGTTTCACGTACTTGTGTCTGTTTTGTAAATCATTTATAAAACCTGCATGTATTCTCATCCCAAAAATATTAGATTTTAAAAGTGGGACTATAACTCACTTTCACATATTTTTACTTCGTCGGGAAGTAAGACTTGGCCACTGTTGATTCACGAACCTATAACAATATATACATATATATTAAAGTATGTTCAAAATATATTTACAACACTTTTAATATATTTTGATGTTTTAAGTTTATTAAGTCAGCTGTCCTCGTTAGTAACCTATAACTAGTTGTCCACAGTTAGATGTACAGAAATAAATCGATAAATATTATCTTGAATCAATCCACGACCCAGTGTATATGTATCTCAGTATTGATCACAACTCAAACTATATATATTTTGGAATCAACCTCAACCCTGTATAGCTAACTCCAACATTCACATATAGAGTGTCTATGGTTGTTCCGAAATATATATAGATGTGTCGACATGATAGGTCGAAACATTGTATACGTGTCTATGGTATCTCAAGATTACATAATATACAATACAAGTTGATTAAGTTATGGTTGGAATAGATTTGTTACCAATTTTCACGTAGCTAAAATGAGAAAAATTATCCAATCTTATTTTACCCATAACTTCTTCATTTTAAATCCGTTTTGAGTGAATCAAATTGCTATGATTTCATATTGAACTCTATTTTATGAATCTAAACAGAAAAAGTATAGGTTTATAGTCGGAAAAATAAGTTACAAGTCGTTTTTGTAAAGGTAGTCATTTCAGTCGAAAGAACGACGTCTAGATGACCATTTTAGAAAACATACTTCCACTTTGAGTTTAACCATAATTTTTGGATATAGTTTCATGTTCATAATAAAAATCATTTTCTCAGAATAACAACTTTTAAATCAAAGTTTATCATAGTTTTTAATTAACTAACCCAAAACAGCCCGCGGTGTTACTACGACGGCGTAAATCCGGTTTTACGGTGTTTTTCGTGTTTCCAGGTTTTAAATCATTAAGTTAGCATATCATATAGATATAGAACATGTGTTTAGTTGATTTTAAAAGTCAAGTTAGAAGGATTAACTTTTGTTTGCGAACAAGTTTAGAATTAACTAAACTATGTTCTAGTGATTACAAGTTTAAACCTTCGAATAAGATAGCTTTATATGTATGAATCGAATGATGTTATGAACATCATTACTACCTTAATTTCCTTGGATAAACCTACTGGAAAAGAGAAAAATGGATCTAGCTTCAATGGATCCTTGGATGGCTCGAAGTTCTTGAAGCAGAATCATGACACGAAAACAAGTTCAAGTAAGATCATCACTTGAAATAAGATTGTTATAGTTATAGAAATTGAACCAAAGTTTGAATATGATTATTACCTTGTATTAGAATGATAACCTACTGTAAGAAACAAAGATTTCTTGAGGTTGGATGATCACCTTACAAGATTGGAAGTGAGCTAGCAAACTTGAAAGTATTCTTGATTTTATGAAACTAGAACTTTTGGAATTTATGAAGAACACTTAGAACTTGAAGATAGAACTTGAGAGAGATCAATTAGATGAAGAAAATTGAAGAATGAAAGTGTTTGTAGGTGTTTTTGGTCGTTGGTGTATGGATTAGATATAAAGGATATGTAATTTTGTTTTCATGTAAATAAGTCATGAATGATTACTCATATTTTTGTAATTTTATGAGATATTTCATGCTAGTTGCCAAATGATGGTTCCCACATGTGTTAGGTGACTCACATGGGCTGCTAAGAGCTGATCATTGGAGTGTATATACCAATAGTACATACATCTAAAAGCTGTGTATTGTACGAGTACGAATACGGGTGCATACGAGTAGAATTGTTGATGAAACTGAACGAGAATGTAATTGTAAGAATTTTTGTTAAGTAGAAGTATTTTGATAAGTGTATTGAAGTCTTTCAAAAGTGTATAAATACATATTAAAACACTACATGTATATACATTTTAACTGAGTCGTTAAGTCATCGTTAGTCGTTACATGTAAGTGTTGTTTTGAAACCTTTAGGTTAACGATCTTGTTAAATGTTGTTAACCCAATGTTTATAATAACAAAAGAGATTTTAAATTATTATATTATCATGATATTATGATGTACGAATATCTCTTAATATGATATATATACATTAAATGTCGTTACAACGATAAACGTTACATATATGTCTCGTTTCAAAATCATTAAGTTAGTAGTCTTGTTTTTACATATGTAGTTCATTGTTAATATAATTAATGATATGTTTACTTATCATAATATCATGTTAACTATATATATAACCATATATATGTCATCATATAGTTTTTTACAAGTTTTAACGTTCATGAATCACCGGTCAACTTGGGTGGTCAATTGTCTATATGAAACCTATTTCAATTAATCAAGTCTTAACAAGTTTGATTGCTTAACATGTTGGAAACATTTAATCATGTAAACATCAATCTCAATTAATATATATAAACATGGAAAAGTTCGGGTCACTACACTTAGAAGCTGTAGAATTGGCCGGGCCAATTAGGGAATTACTTGTACAGAGGTATGGTAATTCTACTTTTAATGACTGGGTACGTTTATTCACCATGCGTAGACCTGTATATAAAGTATGGTGTGAAGAATTGTTATGTAGTATATAATTAAATGATCGGGTAGCTAGTTTAACCGATCGATCTTTTATTAGATTTTTGTTAGGAGGTTCGATGCGCCACATGTCTTTACTAGACATGACTCAGGCTTTACGTATATATACGCCTGAGGAGTTAGCATCTGCCGATTGTAGAGGGTTGATACTAAATGGTAGAAAGATAGATGAAAATTTTGATACACACGGTGTATGGAGTCAAATGACAAGCCATCACCGATTCAAAGGGGGAAATTACTCTTATTTGGATATAGATAGAGCTGAATTAAGAGTGATTCATAGGTTTTTAGCTAATTCGATTACACAAAGAGGTAAGAACAAGGAAAAGGTAAATGAACAGGATTTGTTTTACCATATGTGTATTCAAGACCCACAAAGCGCTGTAAGTATACCTTATTGTGTGGGTTATTATTTATCAGCTATGGTTAGGGGGATGAGACCGCATAGCATAATAGGAGGTGGTATTTTTATTACTTTGATTGCTGAATATCTCGGTGTGGATATAAGTCGGGGGGGATTATTAGTCGAAGAACCAGAACCTCGCGATACTATAGGTTTAAATGTATACCATGGTGTGAAAGTTTTGAAGAGGCGAAATAACGCCGCAGTACAATACCATGGTAGACATCCACAGGTTGAGAGAAACCAACAGCAAGGTAATGTAGGAGGGGGAAATGAAATGCAAGAAATGCAAAGGTTTATAGCTTCACAGGAGTACGAAAATGCTAGACAGAGAGCATTTGAAGATTGGCAAGTTCATCAAAACCAAATCATACTCCGAAACCCATATTCCCTCCCTGGTCTATAGAGATGCAACCACCGTATCCTACGTATAACCCTGCTGAAGCATTTTATAGCACCTATGGTTATGCATGGAACCTCTATTGGTACCAGTATCATCCCTAGTCTAATTAGTTTTATTTATTTTGTAATTTGTAATATTGATACGTTTAATACTTATGTTAATATTGTAATAGTTTTTATAATTTTCTAACTTTTATTCTTAGATTTTAATAATTTTTGAATGTGGGGTAATATACCAAACTTCAAAAATATGTATATATGTTTGCAGTTTATCTTATGTACACAACAGGGTAAAACAACGCATTTTCAAAGACTGGCATTAAGTTCAGCAAAAGCAACTTATTTTGACGACAAGATGCAAAATATATGTGAAATAACAACAAGACGGAATGAACAAATGATGTGCACCATTTATCATTCAGCAAACAAACGCCAATATGTTTGGAAACTTTGGTAAAATTTAATCAATTTCACACAAATCACCCTCAATAATTTAAATTGTTACTGATTTCTTGCAAATGAGGGCATTGCAAGATCTTAAGTGTGGGAAGGGGTTAAATTCTTTCGGATTTTATAATTTTTATCTTAAACACTTGGTTACCATTAAAAATACTAGTAAAGCAGTAGTTGTATTAGAATCTAGTGCTCTCTGATAATAAAGAACAGCCCTAGTCTTATATACTGACTACCCAATTCTAGTAAAATTTTTAAAAATTTTCAATTAAATGAACTCAAAATCATGTTTATACATATTTATGAACGATAAAACTAGGTTTTAACACCGAAATTATTGTTACCTCGGAAAGGACATAAATTGAGAAACAAACCAAAATGTTAAAATTCATTTAAAATGGAATAGAGGACGATAAAAAGGAAAATAAAAGCCAAGTGTGGGAAAATTTACCAAGTTATCTTAAACATATGTCACATATATCTGTAACAAATAACTGAAAATACTTTTGCTTTGGACTAAACTAAACTGTTTTACCCGATGAAAGAAAAGAAGAGATGGATCTACACGATGAATTAATTCCATCATTAAAAGGAAGTAAAGTCTTTCGAAAAAGACACGCGCTTCTTGATTTAGGTCATGAAGTTGTCGTCCAGACCAGCTGTAGGTTGACGAAAAATCTAGAAAAGTCATCACTAAAATAAGCAGGAAATCCACGGACCTCAGCATTAAACAGGGTCGCCAAGTGGTCAGATTTATCCTAACCATGAGAAGGATTTATCTCGTAAAATGGGGGGGCACCATGCAAATTAGCTGGATAAGACTAATGAATCAGATCCCCAGAAAGGATAATCTCCTTAAAGATTAAAAATCAGCTTTTAAGCCTGATATTACTCAATCCTTGAGATTGACCTTAAAGATTGAGAATTACAAACTCATAGAATTCAATGATATCTAAACTCGAGCTTGAACGAGAAAATATTTTGATCAAAATTACAAACCGATTTGTTTTCTGAAAACCCTATTTTCAATGCGTTCATTACCATTGAACGTAAAATCCTAGGAATTCACCTGGAATTCATTAGGTCACCTGAACTAAATCGGGTGTCAACCGTAAGAACGGTGGTTGCATAGTGGTCAAAGACCGGACCTTGTGCCAGACCGAAAATCATAAGGGTGAGCTTTACTATTGCTCCTACCAAGGATAGTAATTGCGTCCGACACGTTATAGACCATAATTAAAAGCATGTCAGGGGACATTGCCTTAACAGTTGCTTGTTCAACGCTTTCCTTTACAACCGGACGGTAGTTTACCGAAAGGTAATATACGGGACAAGTAAACTGGATGTGTTGCTTTCCAAATACAAGGTTAGCAAGTGGGTGACACAAAACCATAAGTTTTGAGCTAAAATTTTCAAATATGAAACCCACCAAACCCACAAAAATATTTTGCAAACACCGGTGAAGGGTTATTCCGGAAAACTTATCTAGAGTAAAAACTAGATTTAATTTTCAAAAGATCAAATGTTTTCATAAAGATCCAATTTCCTTAATGGATCTAAATTTTTATAGTCATGTGGGACTGTAAACCATATCGTTACTACCATTGTTTATACCACCGTATAGAAATCACTGATGTACAAAGTGTGAAGAATAAAGAAGTGATTCTAGTATTTCAAGACGATATTGCTTGAGGACAAGCAACGCTCAAGTGTGGGAATATTTGATAATGCTAAAAACGAACATATATTTCATAGCATTATTCCTCAAGAAAGACAAGCTTTTAGTTGCAATTGTTCTATTTACAAGTGATATTCGTTTAAATAATAAAAGGTGAAGACAAAAGACAGATTCGACGAATTGAAGATGCAAACGACCAAAAAGCTCAAAAGTACAAAATACAATCAAAGAGGTTCCAATTATTGATAAGAAACGTCTCGAAATTACAAGAGTACAAGATTCAAAACGCAAAGTACAAGATATTAAATTGTACGCAAGGACATTCGAAAATCCAGAACCGGGACCAGAGTCAACTCTCAACGCTCGACGCAACGGACTAAAAATTACAAGTCAACTATGCACATAAATATAATATAATATTTAAATAATTCTTATAATTATTTAATATATTATATTTATTTATAAAACCGTCGGTAAACAAAGAGCCAAACTTGTGTGAGCTGTATTTACAAACTCCGCGACTCGCGGAGTTTGAAGGCCAAAAGGGCCGCGAGTCGCGGAGGCCCAAATTCTGAAAGTCCCTATAAAGCCAACCGAATTCTGAGCATTTTTCATCATCAATATATCCATCTCTCTATCTATATCGTATATATTTATATTTATATTTTAATTTTAATTTTAATTTTAATTTTAATCCTAATAATAAGGGTATGTTAGCGAATGTTGTAAGGGTGTAAGTCGAAATTCTGTCCGTGTAACGCTACGCTATTTTTAATCATTGTAAGTTATGTTCAACCTTTTTAATTTAATGTCTCGTAGCTAAGTTATTATTATGCTTATTTAATCCGAAGTAATCATGATGTTGGGCTAATTACTAAAATTAGGTAATTGGGCTTTGTACCATAATTGGGGTTTGGACAAAAGAACGACACTTATGGAAATTAGACTATGGGCTATTAATGGGCTTTATATTTGTTTAACTAAATGATAGTTTGTTAATGTTAATATAAAGATTTACAATTGGGCGTCCCTATAAATTACCATATACACTCGATCGGACACGATGGGCGGGTTATTTATATGTACGAATAATCGTTAATTTAACCGGACACGGGAATGGATTAATAGCCACTAGAATAATTAAAACAGGGGTGAAATTATGTACAAGGACACTTGGTATAATTGATAACAAAATATTAAAACCTTGGGTTACACTCAGTAGACATCCTGGTGTAATTATTAAACAAAGTATTAAAATCTTGTTACAGTTTAAGTCCCCAATTAGTTGGAATATTTAACTTCGGGTATAAGAATAATTTGACGAGGATACTCGCACTTTATATTTATGACTGATGACTGTTATGGACAAAAACCATACGGACATATTAAATAATCCAGGACAAAGGACAATTAACCCATGGGCATAAAACTAAAATCAACACGTCAAACATCATGATTACGGAAGTTTAAATAAGCATAATTCTTTTATTTCATATTTAATTTCCTTTATTTTATATTTAATTGCACTTCTAATTATCGCATTTTTATTGTTATTTTATTTAATTGCACTTTTAATTATCGTACTTTTTAATTATCGCAAGTTTATTTTATCGCACTTTTATTATTAGCAATTTCATTATCGTTATTTACTTTACGCTTTAAATTAAGTCTTGTATTTATTTATTATTTTACATTTGGTTTTAACTGCGACTAAAGTTTTAAAATCGATAAACCGGTCATTAAACGGTAAAAAACCCCCCTTTATAATAATAATATTACTTATATATATATATATTTGTATTTTTATAAAAGTAAACTAATATAGCGTTAAGCTTTGTTTAAAAAGATTCTCTGTGGAACTAACCGGACTTACTAAAAACTACACTACTGTACGATTAGGTACACTGCCTATAAGTGTTGTAGCAAGGTTTAAGTATATCCATTCTATAAATAAATAAATATCTTGTGTAAAATTGTATCGTATTTAATAGTATTTCCTGCAAAAATATAAGCTATTTTATATACTACTCTGCTAAAACATCAGGGGGATAGACAGATTACGGGTCCGGAGATTATACAAGAAACTACCGAGAAGATCATCCAAATTCAACAACGGTTGAAAACCGCCCAAAGTCGACAAAAGAGCTACGCTGACATTAAAAGAAAAGATATAGAATTTGAAATTGGAGAGATGGTCATTCTTAAAGTTGCACCTTGGAAAAGCGTTGTTCGATTTGGTAAACGAGGGAAATTAAATCCAAGGTATATTGGACCATTCAAGATTATTGATCGTGTCGGACCAGTAGCTTACCGACTTGAGTTACCTCAACAACTCGCGGCTGTACATAACACTTTCCACGTCTCGAATTTGAAGAAATGTTTTGCTAAAGAAGATCTCACTATTCCGTTAGATGAAATCCAAATCAACGAAAAACTCCAATTCATCGAAGAACCCGTCGAAATAATGGATCGTGAGGTTAAAAGACTTAAGCAAAACAAGATACCAATTGTTAAGGTTCGATGGAATGCTCGTAGAGGACCCGAGTTCACCTGGGATCGTGAAGATCAGATGAAGAAGAAATACCCACATCTATTTCCAGAAGATTCGTCAACACCTTCAACAGCTTAAAATTTCGGGACGAAATTTATTTAACGGGTAGGTACTGTAGTGACCCGAACTTTTCCATGTTTATATATATTAATTGAGATTTATATTTACATGATTAAATGTTTCCAACATGTTAAGCAATCAAACTTTTTAAGACTTGATTAATTGAAATATGTTTCATATAGACAATTGACCACCCAAGTTGACCGGCGATTCACGAACGTTAAAACTTGTAAAAACGACATGACGATATATATATGGATATACATATGGTTAACATGAGATTATGATAAGTAAGTATCTCCATAAGTATATTAACAATGAGTTATATACATATAAACAAGACTACTAACTTAAGAATTTCGAAACGAGACGTATATGTAACGATTATAGCTGTAACGACATTTAAATGTATATATATAATATTAAGATATATTAATATATCATAATATCATGATAATATAATAATTTAACATCTCATTAGATATAATAAACAATGGGTTAACAACATTAATTGAGATCGTTAACTTAAAGGTTTCAAAACAACACTTACATGTAACGACTAACGATGACTTAACGACTCAGTTAAAATGTATATACATGTAGTGTATTTAGATGTATTAAAATACTTTTGGAAGACTTCAAGACATATATCAAAACACTCATACTTAACGAAAATGGTTACAGTTACTTTCCCATTCTTTTCTTTCATCAAGAATTCTAGTCGTATTCTTACCCGTATTATACACAGCTTCAAAACGTACTTACTATGGGTATATACCAATAGGAACTAGCATGGGATTTCACTCTTGATTATGTCATGTATGACTAATCAATTTTAACTTCTACCATGAGCTAGTCAACTAACTAGAACTCCTTTTAACCCCACTCACCACTCACCAATTACCACTCATCATTCACTCCATTTCACTTCCAATTCTCTTTCTAATTCTCTCTCAACACACACACACTATTATGAACGTATTTTTCTAGTAGTTAATCATCATATTCATCAAAAATCACTTCAAGAATCAAGCTATAATCATCATAGGAAGAACACTTCATGAACACTTCAAAAATCCCTTCAAGTTTACTAATTTACTTCCAAGCTTTCTAATCCATTCCAAGTAATCATCTAAGATCAAGAAACCTTTGTTATATACAGTAGGTTATCTTTCTTATTCAAGGTAATATTCATATTCAAACTTTGATTCAATTTCTATAACTATAAACTATCTTAATTCGAGTAAAAATCTTACTTGAACTTGTTTTTGTGTCATGATCCTACTTCAAGAACTTTCAAGCCATCCAAGATCCTTTGAAGCTAGATCATTTCTTGTCACTTCCAGTAGGTTTACCTACTAAACTTGAGGTAGTAATGATGTTCATAACATCATTCGATTCATATATATAAAACTATCTTATTCGAAGGTTTAAACTCGTAATCACTAGAACATAGTTTAGTTAATTCTAAACTTGTTCGCAAACAAAAGTTAATCCTTCTAACTTGACTTTTAAAATTAACTAAACACATGTTCTATATCTATATGATATGCTAACTTAATGATTTAAAACCTGAAAACACGAAAAACACCGTAAAACCGGATTTACGCCGTCGTAGTAACACCGCGGGCTGTTTTGGGTTAGTTAATTAAAAACTATGATAAACTTTGATTTAAAAGTTGTTATTCTGAGAAAATGATTTTTATTATGAACATGAAACTATATCCAAAAATTATGGTTAAACTCAAAGTGGAAGTATGTTTTCTAAAATGGTTATCTAGACGTCGTTCTTTCGACTGGAATGACTACCTTTACAAAAACGACTTGTAACTTAAATTTCCGACTATAAACCTATATTTTTTCTGTTTAGATTCATAAAATAGAGTTCAATATGAAACCATAGCAATTTGATTCACTCAAAACGGATTTAAAATGAAGAAGTTATGGGTAAAACAAGATTGGATAATTTTTCTCATTTTAGCTACGTGAAAATTGGTAACAAATCTATTCCAACCATAACTTAATCAACTTGTATTGAATATTATGTAATCTTGAGATACCATAGACACGTATACAATGTTTCGACCTATCATGTCGACACATCTATATATATTTCGGAACAACCATAGACACTCTATATGTGAATGTTGGAGTTAGCTATACAGGGTTGAGGTTGATTCCAAAATATATATAGTTTGAGTTGTGATCAATACTGAGATACGTATACACTGGGTCGTGGATTGATTCAAGATAATATTTATCGATTTATTTCTGTACATCTAACTGTGGACAACTAGTTGTAGGTTACTAACGAGGACAGCTGACTTAATAAACTTAAAACATCAAA
Source organism: Rutidosis leptorrhynchoides (assembly GCF_046630445.1). Taxonomy (NCBI): domain Eukaryota; kingdom Viridiplantae; phylum Streptophyta; class Magnoliopsida; order Asterales; family Asteraceae; genus Rutidosis; species Rutidosis leptorrhynchoides. The sequence continues at coordinate 206,975,784 of NC_092341.1, read as the reverse complement.
ATATATTAAAAGTGTTGTAAATATATTTTGAACATACTTTGATATATATGTATATATTGTTATAGGTTCGTGAATCAACCAGTGGCCAAGTCTTACTTCTCGACGAAGTAAAAATCTGTGAAAGTGAGTTATAGTCCCACTTTTAAAATCTAATATTTTTGGGATGAGAATACATGCAGGTTTTATAAATGATTTACAAAATAGACACAAGTACGTGAAACTACATTCTATGGTTGAATTATTGAAATCGAATATGCCACTTTTTATTAAGTCTGGTAATCTAAGAATTAAGGAACAGACACCCTAATTGACGCGAATCCTAAAGATAGATCTATTGGGCCTAACAAACCCCATCCAAAGTACCGGATGCTTTAGTACTTCGAAATTTATATCATATCCGAAGGGTGTGCCGGAATGATGGGGATATTCTTATATATGCATCTTGTTAATGTCGGTTACCAGGTGTTCACCATATGAATGATTTTTATCTCTATGTATGGGATGTGTATTGAAATATGAAATCTTGTGGTCTATTGTTACGATTTGATATATATAGGTTAAACCTATAACTCACCAACATTTTTGTTGACGTTTAAAGCATGTTTATTCTCAGGTGAATATTAAGAGCTTCCGCTGTTGCATACTAAAATAAGGACAAGATTTGGAGTCCATGTTTGTATGATATTGTGTAAAAACTGCATTCAAGAAACAGATTTCGATGTAACATATTTGTATTGTAAACCATTATGTAATGGTCGTGTGTAAACAGGATATTTTAGATTATCATTATTTGATAATCTACGTAAAGCTTTTTAAACCTTCATTTATAAAATAAAGGTTATGGTTTGTTTTAAAAATGAATGCAGTCTTTGAAAAACGTCTCATATAGAGGTCAAAACCTCGCAACGAAATCAATTAATATGGAACGTTTTTAATCAATAAGAACGGGACATTTCACATGAACCCTAGAATCAAAGACATGTATTAAAATACACAAAAAGATTATGAATTTCATACATACAAATCATATTCGACAAAAACCCATGATTAATTTAAGCATACAAGACCTAAATCAACAACCCCACACTAATTCTAAACCTAATTTGAAATTAAACATCAACTAAGCATGTAATTAGGCAAGAAAAAGAAAAAGAAAGTCAATATCGGACATTTGAAGCCATGGATTAGATATTTGATGAAGTAATTAAGCAAAGAATTAAGATTAGAGATTATGGTTTTGAGAGAAATTGGGAGTGTATTGGAGTAGGAATGAAAAAGTGTGTTTTATGAACTGCACCCAACCCTAAATAATTAGAAAATCCGTCGGTTTTAAGTAGTGGGTCGGGTTTTACCCGTTTTGGTCGTATTTGGACCAACCGTAAAAATTGAACTCTCAGATGTGCCGCGCCGCGGCATCCCATAGGCGCGCCGCGCCTTCACTCGCCCGATTTAGCCACGCCGCGCCTTTTGCTGAATGATGATAGTCACGTTTTCTTAAAATTCACTATTTTCTAATTACATTAAAAGCCGTGCCACGCCCTTGTAACCCGCTACGCGCCTAATGCTGGGTGTTAACACATTTTATCTTTTTATAATGCTTAACTTTATAGTCGTTATATCCAAGTAACACCCAAACCATTCGACCCAATGATCATCATGCACGTTTCCCCCAAGCAAATATACAAAATATAAATAAAAATTACAACAATGTGAAGTTTATTTCCGAGTCGTTCACTAGACTCGTCCCCCAAATTTAAGTATCTTTTGGATCAAAGTTGAGGGTAACCTCTTCTTCGATTTCAAGGGGACCATCCACATAGTGCTTGACCCGATGGCCATTCACTTTAAAACCTTCACCATTCGAATCAAACAATTCCACCGCACCATATGGGTACACCTTCCTAACCACGAACGGTCCCGACCAACAGGACTTAAGCTTTTCTGGTGACAATTTGAAATGTGAATTATAAAGAAGGAAACGGTCGCCTTCCTTAAATTCTTTCGGACCTTGGATCCGATTGTCATGCCACATTTTCATCTTTTCCTTATAGATGAGTGAGTTCTCATAGGCATCGTGCCTCAACTCATCTAATTCATTCAATTGGGTCAACCTAAGACGACCCGCCTCATGATAATCAAGATTGAATGCCCTAAGAGCCCAATGTGCTTTGTGCTCAATCTCTAACGAGAGATGACATGCTTTACCATAGACCAAGCAGAAAGGAGTGGTCCCGATAGGAGTCTTGCAGGCGGTACGAAATGCTCACAATGCATCATCGAGTTTATTGGACCATTCCTTAGGATTCGAACCAACGGTCTTTTCCAGAATGCATTTAAGCGACCGATTGGTGTTTTTAACTTGCCCACTAGTTTGCGGATGATATGAGGTAGAAATCTTATGGATTACTCCATATCGTTTCAAAACCTTTTCCATTTGTGCATTGCAAAAGTGGGTGCCCCTATCACTAATGAGGGCCTTCGGAGTACCAAAACGGGCAAATAGCCCCATCATGAACGTGATTACTACTCGTGCATCGTTAGTAGGGAGAGGCTTTGCCTCCGCCCATTTAGACACTTAATCAATTGCAACGAGTATGTAGAGATAGTTATGGGATTTTGGAAATGGGCCCATAAAATCAATGCCCCAAACGTCAAACACCTCGCATACTTTGATGCTTTGTTGAGGTATTTCATCACGTTTGGTGATTTGTCCGGCCCGTTGACAAGCATCACATGAGTTACAAACGGCATGGGCATCCTTAAAAATATTAGGCCAATAAAAATCGGCCTCATACACCTCCTTCCCCGTGATTTGGGGACCAAAATGCCCACCCGTAGGGCCACGATGGCATTCCAACAAAATACGAGTGCGTTCCTCACCGGAAATGCACCTTCGAATGACTCCATCTAGACAACAATGAAAAAGATAAGGATCTTCCCAGAAATAGTATTTAAGGTCACTGGAGAATTTCTTCCTCTTTTGATGTGACCACCCTTTCTCCAAGAATCCCCCAACAAGATAATTAGCTATGTCCACATACCATGGCTCGTCCACCTTGTCCACCTTCATGAGATACTCGTCGGGAAAATCATCATGAATACTTGACTCATGAAGGACTTCGAGATTCGGATTCTAGAGTCTAGACAAGTGGTCGGCCGCAAGATTTTCATCACCCTTCTTGTCCCGGATATCGATATCGAATTCTTGAAAAAGCAATATCCATCTAAGCAATCGAGGTTTGGCATTCGGTTTCGAAAAGAGGCACTTTAGAGTAGAATGGTCCGTAAAAACAATAGTCTTAGACAAGACTAAGTAGGACTGGAACTTATCAAATGAAAAGACCACTGCAAGGAGCTGCTTTTCAGTGGTAGTGTAATTCAACTATACTCCTTACAAGGTCTTGCTTTCATAATAGATGGGTCAGAAGTGTTTCTCGACCCTTTGGCCCAAAACAGCGCCAACAGCAAATTCAGATGCATCACACATAAGCTCGAATGGAAAGGACCAATTCGGAGCAATTATGATAGGTGCATTGATCAGTTTCTCCATAAGAAGTTTGAATCCCTTTTGGCACTCTTCGGAGAAGTTCCAAGGTGTGTCCTTTTCGAGGAGTTTGTTCATCGGGTTAGCGATTTTGGAAAAATCCTTAATGAACCACCGGTAAAAACCGGCGTGCCCGAGAAAACTCCGAACACCCTTAACATCGGTAGGAGGTGGAAGGTTCTTAATAGCAGTTACCTTCACGAGATCCACCTCAATACCATTCTTGGAAATCTTGTGCCCGAGGACTATGCCCTCTTGTACCATGAAATGGCACTTTTCCCAGTTGAGCACAAGATTTGATTTCTCACACCTTACCAACATCCTTTCTAAATTCAGAAGGCATGAATCGAAAGTGTCACCGAAGACCGAAAAGTCATCCATGAACACCTCCATGCAATCTTCTATCATATCATGGAATATGGCCATCATGCACCTTTGAAAAGTGGGTGGAGCGTTACAAAGGCCAAAGGGCATGCGACGGTATGAGAATGTGCCATACGGTCACGTGAAAGTGGTTTTCTCTTGGTCCTCGGACGAGATAGGAAATTGGAAATAGCCCAAAAAATCATCAAGAAAACAATAAAAGCTGTTTTCCGCTAACCTCTCTAGCATTTGGTCCATGAAAGGTAACATGAAGTGGTCTTTGCGTGTGGCGTCGTTCAACTTATGGTAGTCAATACAAACATGCCACCCCGGGACCGTCCGAGTGGATATTAACTCATATTTATCATTGGTAGTAACAGTCATACCACCTTTCTTAGGTACACAGTGTACCGGGCTTATCCACGGACTGTTAGAAATCGGGTAAATAAGACTTGCATCGAGGAGCTTAATGATCTCTTTCTTCATGACATCTTACATGTGAGGGTTCAATCTCCTTGGGTGTTTCACCAAAGGTTTGAAGTTATCCTCCATTAGGATTTTGTGGGTACATTAGGAAGGACTAATACCCTTGATGTCGTGAATTTTCCACGCAATGGCCGGTTTATGGGCCTTAAGCATGGTTACAAGCTCAGTTTTCTGACCTGTAGTAAGAGAAGAAGAAATAATTACCGGGAGCTTAGATTCCTCCTGCAAATAAGCGTATTTCAAATGATCTGGAAGTGGCTTCAATTCTAACTCGAGAGGTTCTTCAATTGAAGACTTGCTCCGATAATCAGCATCACGATCGAGGTCTTTGAACTCATCCTCAGTCGGCTCATAGCCGTTTTCCATCAACGCGGTCAAAATATCCACCTCCTCAACCTGCAACTCCTCATCAATTTTAACCAAAGAACATTCTCCTGACCCCTGTAACTCTGGGAATTCCTGCAAAAACTCAGACTGGACATCCACAGTGTTAAGAAAATAACATGTATCATCGGTATACGTAGGGTATTTTAAAGCATGGTCTATTGAGAATGTTGCACTCAAGTCATCTATCCTAAGGGTCAACTGTTGGCCATAAACATCGATGATACATCTAGCAGTATTCAAAAATGGCCGACCCAAAATAAGTGGAATCCATTCATCCACTTCCATATCCAACACCACAAAATCGGCCAGGAAAACTAACGACCCGGTCTTAAATAGCATATTCCCTATGATTCCGCGAGGAAATTTAATAGAGCGGTCAGCTAGCTGAATAGCCATACGAGTGGGTTTTAACTGCTCAGGGTCTAGCTTAAGATAGATAGAATAAGGCATTAAATTTATGCTAGCCCCCAAATCCACCAATTCCCTCATATAATCTAAGTTATCAAGTAAACAAGGGATGTTGAAACTCCCAGGATCCTCAAGCTTCTCGGGAAGCTTGTTTGAAACTACCGCTGAACATGCGGCATTCAAACTGACTGTTAGTTAGCAAATCCTTAGGAAACCTTGCATACTTTGGCATACCTGCAATCACATCAATAAAAGGCATATTTATGTTAACTTGTTTAATCAAGTCCATGAATTTGGACTTTTCTGCCTCTAACTTCTCCAATCACTGCTTCCTCGGGAATGGAAGTGGTGGTTGATACTCTTTAACTACCGGTTTAACATCAACAGTAACCAGTTCATTAACAACTTTTTCAGCCACCTGTTCCGGCTCCTTTTCCTCCTCTGGTTCACTAACAACAACTGGTTCACTTTCCTTAATTAACGAAACTCGCAAATCATACTCATCAGGCTTCCTGGGTGGATCATATGCTAAACCACTTTGGGTGGTGATCACATTAACGTGCCCATTCTTCGGGTTAGTATCTGTGTTATTCACCAACTCCCCCAATTTCCTTTCATTCCTCTGATTAGCAAGCTGACCAATTTGTTTCTCTAAATTCTGAATAGCGGCTTGCTGATTTCGAAACATTTGATCATTCTTTTCATTGGTTTGATTAACAGTAGTAACAAGCTGAGTTTAAGATATCACAAGCTTTTCTATCATAGCTTCAAGATTAGACTTTTACTCTTCGACTTAGGGTTTTTGGAAATACCACAGAGCTTACTGTTGAAACTCCCTACTAGAACTTGGTTGGAACTTGGAACCCTGATTACCTTGAGGATTATAAGGATTATTGAAATTTCTTTTAAACTGAGCCCATCCTTGAAACTGATTGTTGTTCTGTTGACTAAAAAAATTGATCTCTTCTTTCTGGTTCATAGTCAACCTTGCATCACAATATTTAGCCAAATGAAGCCCACCACAGAATTCACAACCAACCTTCATCCCGTGGATGTCCTTGTCCAGCTTTTCTAAATATCTCCCAAACTTATCTAACTTAATATTTATAGAAGAAAAATCATCATAAGAACCGGCGCTTACGACTGACGAAGAAGAATGACCCAAATCAATATCCTCATATCACTCATGAGAATACTCAGCCTGTTTCTCAATTATCTCATACGCCTCTTCTTCGGTTTTGTTCATGAGACTATCCCCTGCTGCTTGATCAATAGTGACAAGAGTACTGATGGTACATCCCTTGTAAAAGGTTTGCAACTTAGCGAAAGTATCTAGCCTGTGTTGAGGAAAAGATCGCAACAATCGGCTGAAGCCATCCAAGCATCATAAAGAGTCTCGTTAGGCTTTTGACGAAACTGAGAAATTTCTTGTTGAAGACGAGTGGCTTTGGATGCAGGAAAGTACTTGCTAAAGAATTTCTCCATCAAAGTATCCCAATCCTCGATCGTAGCCTCAGGTAGGCTGTCTAACTAAACTCTAGCTTCCCCTTTTAAAGACCATGGGAAAAGCTTCAAGTATATGACCTGATCGTGGACATTACTGAACTTGAACAGCCCACAAATATGTAGAAAAATTCAAATATGCTCGTTAGCATCCTCGTGTGGTTCACCTCCAAACTAACATTTTGACCCAATTAGACTGATGATGGGTCCCTTGATCTCAAAATCATTCGTAACTTCCGGAACCCTGATAGCGTTACCCTGGCCTACTCGGGAGGCCTTCATCCTGTCTGTCATACTGTGAGGACCGGTCCTTATCCACCTGAACGAAGTCTTCATCATTTGGTCCCATTGCGAGGTACTGATTTAATATGCCATGAATGACTCCAAGTAATATCCTTAAAATGAGCTAATGCACAGCAGAAGATTTCTTTAATACCTGAGAATAAACATGCTTAAAAGTGTCAACCAAAAGGTTGGTGAGTTCATAGGTTTATCATAACAATCATTTCCATATGTTAATAGACCACAAGATTTCATGTATACAAACGTTTTAATAAAAATATTCTAAGTGGTTTAGCACTTAGTAACCATACTTAACATTTAATCAACGTCGCATATTCCCTTTATTATGAAATCTCACTACACCGTACCAAGTGTAGTCACTGAAACGAAGTACTGTGCAACCGTTGAATACTGGTCGTCCAGCCCGGTTGGGGTTGTCAGGCCCGATAGATCTATCAACAGGATTCGCGTTTACAATACCCATGTAAATAGTAGTTACCAAGCTACAGAGAAGTATACTAGTGGTACAACTCAACGTAGAATATATTTTTAAGTACTTGTGTATATTTCGTCAAACATAAAAGCAGCGCATGTATTCTCAGCCCAAAAATATATATTGCGAAAGCATTTAAAAAGGGAGCAAATGAAACTCACCATACTGTATTTTGTAGTAAAAATACATATGATGACATTTAACAAGTGTAAGGTTGGTCTCGGATTCACGAACCTATATCATTTGTATATATATATATTAACACACATTATTGTAATCGAACAAAGTTATATATATATATATAAATTTATTAGTTATATTATTTTTATATTATTAACCTATATGTTTAATATATTCATTTTATATATTCAAAATAAATAAAAATGTAAATTTTGTTATGCTATATATAGTAAATATATTTTTGTATATATATACATATAAATATATTTTTGTATATATATATCGTTTGTTTGTTAAAATTATAGTATACTCAAATAATATTAGTAATTGTAAAAATAATAATAATGAAAATAGGGTTAAAAGTGATACTTTTAATATAGATGATAAAAATTGATACTTTAATAAAAATGATACTTTTTAATAAAATGTTAATTTTCATAATAATAAATAATAATTATAAAAATAATGATTTTACTAATAATAATGATGATGCTAATATTTATTTTAATAACTATAATGATAATAATACTAATAATGATAGTAATACTTTTGACGATAATAATCATGATTTTAATATTTAGTGTTAGTTTAATAATAATAATAATAATAATAATAATAATAATAATAATAATAATAATAATAATAATAATAATAATAATAATAATAATAATAATAATAATAATAATAGAAATGCTACCTTACTGTAAAAGGCTCTTAAAAAAAATAAACGCCCATGCCCGGGCTCGAACCCGCCACCTCTTGCTTAAACCCAACACTCTAAACCCATACTCCATCTTTACATTCCTGATGAACTTAACCCTTAAATTGATTTAATCCGTTTTTATTTCAGCCCACTAAACACCATTTCAATTTCCGACCCAACAAGAAATAAGTCTTGGCCCAGCAGGAACTTCTAGCCCAACCATAAACCTAACAGCAGGTTGTTTAAATAAAAAAATATCTTGCTGAAGCCTAGGATTGAACACCCGACCTCTCATTCATCAACACTACCCCTTACCATTTAACTGAGTCTGCTTTTGTGTAATTATTCTAAACTAAAATTGTTTTATCCCTTTAACTGCTATCTTCTTCTTCTTTTACATATAAATCTACCAGACCATCATCAATCATGATTCTTACACCATACTTGCCATCATCATTATCCTTAATTTAATATCATCATGAACTAATAATTATCATCATCTAATTTCGCTAACATGATAGGTATCCTCATAATCCTAATATAATCGTAAACACAATTATAATTATCATCGGTTCTAATTTGATTTAAGAACGAAACCCATTACCTATCACCGTCTTATAAACATCATCAGCTTCATTCTTCTTTGTCATCAATCATCATAATCATTAAAATCACGATTATCATGCATCAATTTATAAATCGAATCACTATCACTGTCATCATCCTAATCGGCTTCATCATTTAAATTTTTTTTTATATCATATCATACATCATATAACATCTTTTGTACACGCATAACATAATCATAATCAAAATTATATCAAATTATCATCACCGCTTCATTAACTTTAATATCCAATGTCATTAAATCCATGGACTAATCGTAGGCTGGATCATTTCGGCCCAAAAAAAAAATCATCTTGGCCTAACGATACAAGTCAAGCCCAAAAGGATATTTAATAATCCTTCTTTTAAAGTCTGTTAGTTTTAGTGATTTTTGTGAATTAGAAAGTGGATTAAAAGTAAAGAATAAAGAATGGGTGGGGTATTAGGTTCAATCATTCACCTCTTCACGATCATGATAATTAACTTATATCATTGTTTATGTATCATCTTTACACGTCATCCTCTTTTTCTATCAAAACAACCGAAGTAACATAAATTGGGTTTGTTATGGGTCTTTAAAAGGATTAGAAAAATACAGACGTATTAATGGTAGCAGCGGTATTGTTTCAAGGTGGTTATTTGTGAATAACTTAGAAACAGACACGAGTGGCACCGGTAAGTGGGGTTTTATGGTGGCTTTGCAAAAGAAGGATACCATGTTGGTTGTTTTAGTGAGTTGTAAGGTGGTATCGGGTTCATGTGGCTAATAGTGTTCGAACCAGAAATAGATACAGCTCGTGTAGCAGTAGGTTGCAGTAACCATTTAATGGGTTTCGAACGAGACGGAAGAAAAATCTAAGTGAGTGTCGTTTGAGATTAGGAGAGAGAGGAGATGCGAGAGACGGAGGTAAGGTGGTTGATCAAACAAAGATAGAGTGATGAAGTTGCGATGCTGCATAATAAAGATGAAGCTGGGTTGTCGACAAATCAGAATAACAAAAGTAATTTGGCAGCCTTAGTCGACGAATTGCACGAACATGGTGGTTTACGGCTGTTTTACAGTAGTAACAACAAGTGGGTTTGTGTTGATGAAGGTGATGGCTATGGTGTGTTGATCGGATAGGGTGGTTTGGTGGGTTTTGGTTTGGGTTTCCATCTAATAGCAAATCCAGAAACAGTATCGGTTTCATGATGGTGGTGACTTCTCAAGCAACCGAAACAATATGGCATGTGGCGGTGGTTGTTTCAATAAGGAAGAGAAGGAGAGATATAATGGTGAAGGAGATGGTGAGATTATGTTTGGTTAGTTCACATATCAAGAAAGAAAGAAAGAATGAGAGGATGAGTTTGTGATTTGGAATGATCATAAAAAAATGAATTTGATTGATCTCGGGCAATTGTTTTATGGGTTGGTGGTGTGTAATTGGGATAGCCAAGAATATTACATGGAAGCAGAAGACAAATAAAAGAAATAAAAGTTAGATGGCAATTAGTAACAGATTTTGTATGTATCAGGAATTTTATTCGATTGAATGTCAATCATATAGACAAATTGAACAGAACGGAAAGTGATATGAAGCATCTTCTTGTAGTATTTATGTTTAATTTATATTAAATAAATATTAATAATAAATGTATTAATACTAATAATAATTATTTTAATAATAATAAAAATAAAATCATTAATAATAAGGATATGAAAAATAATGATAATTATAATATATTGTATTTTTTTTAAAGAAATATAATAATAATGATAGCTATACCAATGATTTTTGATATTAATGGTAATGATAATTATAACAGTAATAATATTAATAATGATAATATAAAAATTATTACTTTTAGTATAATACTGTTACAATTTATTAATTACGTAATGTTTACTAGTAATATTTAATTTAATATATATTTACTATATCTATTACATTATGCATTTAATAATAATTATACATTGAACTTTTATCTATTTATATATATACTCATTTTTAAATTACAACATAATTATTTTGTATTTTGTTTTTACATATTCAATTTTAATGCTTAAATTACATTTTATAATTTCAAATTAATATATATATACTTACATTTATATATATACATATTTATTTACAATTAATTGTTCGTGAATCGTCGGACACAATCAAAGGTCAATTGAATATATGAAACAAATTCAAAATTTTTGAGACTTAACCTTACGGACTTTGCTTATCGTGTCAAAAATACAATATCGTATTGAGTGTTTGGTTTAAAATTAGTCGAAATTTTCCGGGTCGTGACACATACTCTGACCTTGTTGTGCCATTCGACGAATCACTGGAACTTCTAGTACAACCAGAATATTAGGAACAATCGGAATAATAGGAACAACTCTAGGATTAGTTATTACTGGTGTCTCAAGAACAACTGGCTACTCTATTGTTTCTTCCAGAACCGTATCAGATTGACTTCCCAAATTAACCGCAGGGTTTCTTGTTGTTGGATCCGAAATACTAGTATGAGAATCCAGCGTATCAAACTCATCTAAATCGTCTGACTCGCCTGAGTTACGACTCCAAATGACTCTTTCTGGCTCTGAATAAGGCGTAATCAATTCAGCGTTCGATGAACGAGTATCTGGCATAAACAACCTGTGAACTGCAAGAACACAACTAACAAACCAATTAAACGCACCGACTCAACAAGAGTAAAATAATACAAAAATAATCTAAACACAATTAAACTTAACTAAGAACAATTAGATGACAATCTTAATTTTCAACACAACTGTCCCCGGCAGCGGCTCCAAAAACATGATGTGTGAAATCGTGTCTATATTTATAATGGAAAACATCGGTTAAAAGATTACTACACACTAACAGGCAGTGTACCCGATCATGCAATAGTATAAAGTTGGTAAATTCGAAATCGTTCCAAGGACAGTTTAAAGTGAGAATTAAGATTGCAACTAATGGAAATAAACTAAATTAATCTATGAAAATTGAAAATACGAGATAATGGGTTTTGTGGCTATTTAACGATTAGCCAATTCAAGATTTGATCGAAAGTAAAAACAATATTTTTGGGTTTTTAGATTTATAAAACTTAAATCAAGAAAGCATTTAAGATAATTTGATATCAAATGGAATGAAAATACTCATCTAGACCTTTTACCCTCGAAATTGGATGTTTTTGTACTTTAACCCGATTTAAGACTTAATACATGCAAATTACTCAGTCGACCCGCCAAGAGTTCTCTTTAGCAAGCACTCAAACTAGAATTACTAGATGTAGGGTTCCCTGGCACCTAAGACCTTTTCGTTTGTGACTAATTAATTAACTAGATCAAAGATTTGAATAACAATTGCCTTTGCGTTCGCTCTACACAATTCACCCCTATATCGTCTAACCGTTTAAACTTAATTTACCCCCTTGGTCCGGTTTAGCAAACAATCAATTAAGACAAATCAATTGTAAACTAGTGTATTAAATCAACAAGAGTTCTCTTTATCAAACAAATACACTAATCAATCAAGTTTATAAAGTTAAACATCCATAAGAATCGATCTTTTATTCAAACTATTGAAATAAACATGCATAAGTTCATAAACCACAAATCATAACATCTAAAACCTCGGTTATTAATTTAGACAAGCATTAAAAGTTTAGCCAACAATCGTGGCTGAAAACAAAATCATAAATAAACAATTAAGAGAATTCATTATGTTGATAGAATTAAACCTAATGAAAATAATAATCTTGAATGATTCACGAATCAAAACGCGTTTTCGGAATGACTGAGTTAATTTAATGATGTTGGGATTCCTCAAAAATCACCAAAAGTCACCCCAAAGCTGCTGGAATTCGTCTGGATGGAAGAATGAATGTTAGGGTAAAAATTCGGGCCTTAAATAGAGTTTCCAAAAAACTGCTGGCCGACGTGACCTGCGCCGTGGCTAGAGTAGCCCGCGCTGCAGCTATACCCTGTAGCTGAAGCCTCATTTTTACAAAACGGTTGTTATCAAAATACACGTAAACCCGCGACGCGACCCTTGGACCCCGAGCCGCGGCTCTCTGCTATCCCGGATTCCAACTCAAATTTTTACATATTATCCGCTAGAACTCAATCCGACTTATGTACTTAACCAAAACTGGTACTTATGATAACATGATGAAAATTGTACCTCAAAAGTCTTCAAACTTTGCAACTCAACGTTTCTCGTGTTCTCAAATTCGAATCTTCACAAAATCAACCAAAAGACTCTAATTCGTATCCAAACGGACCAAATAATGACTGATATTGCGAGATAAATAATAGATGAAATCCGCAATATCATCACCTCACTCCATGTAAAGTACTTCTTATATCGTGCGGAGGCGATAAGGTACGCGTTTGTAATAATGCATGATCAACACTATTACGATTGCATATTTTGTCACAAGAGCGTGACATATTGAGTATTGAATGGGGGAAATGTGACATGTTAGGATAGATTGTGCGAGAAGGATGTCATGTAGCTATCCCTAGTTTGCGTTGACTTTGAGAGATAGTGTATTAGAAGATTCTAGTGGTGATCCTGTTGTGTTTATCGGTCGGACAAGACCGATGACCAGCAAGTGGAGTATTAAAGAGACTGAAGAGCAATATCCACAATGATTACGAGCGGTTTTCGTTGTACACCAAGTGAAAGATAGGTGGATATTGGGCGGTCAGAGCATATGCCATAATGCACGAAAGTAAGTGATATTAAGGTATCATTGGGGACCTTTCGAGGAGAGATGCGTGGCGAGGAGCATGTATTAATTGGAGAGATGAAGGGGACTGACATGGAGTACATCTCTAGTGGTGATCCTGTTGTGTTTATCGACTGGACAAGACCGATAACCAATAAGTGGAGTACTAAAAAGACTGAAGATAAATATCCACAATGATTACGAGTGGTGTTCATTGTACACCAAGTGAAAGATAGGTGGATATTGGGCGGTATGAGCATACGTCATAATGCACGAAAGTAAGTGATCTTGAGGTATCATTGGGGACCTTCCGAGGATATCTATGAAAAGGTTCATTTCAGTTGCAGGTTTGTAATTATGGAGTAGAGACTTCTCTAACAAAACTAGTATAATGCAATCTCCATCCCCGATGATCTGATGATTCTTGATGATGACATCTGTGATGAGTTTCATTCTCTTGCAGAAATCAAGGGGGTTAGTGAACCCTACAATGGTAGTTTAGACATGGATAATCGTGAAGGAAGCTCTATTGGGGGAGCTTGACATAAAGAGAGGCAGTGGAGCAGAAAGTACAGCGAAGGCATGATCTTAAAATGAAAATCAAATATGCAAAAGTACGGTGCGATCGTTACCAAAGAATAAGTTCTCCCGTCACAAGCAATGTAAGACCCTAATAATAATTGTACAGCAGTGTAATTATTATACATGAAATGTGGGTGACTTTGTATATTAAAACAGAGGTCCGAGAGTGATTTGGGCTGGGTGCGCTCAGCGCACACATAGGGGTGCTCGTGGTGCACTCCTCACTGTAGCCGGGTTTTGCTTGTTTTAATTAGATATTTTGATGAACTTTTTGGTAATTTCACTTGTGGACGAGTTGGGGGCCAGTAGGTCAGATCTTGGGGTGTCATTCACTCCATTTCCAAAAACCTCATCCTATCCACTTCAATTTTAGAGAGAGAGAGAGAGTGAGATTCTTGTGTGAGAAAGCTCAAGCAAAGGAAGAAGGAGCTAGTTTTGAGTCTTAGCTCGAGTTATAGAGTTGTTCATCTCTTCTCTAGCTTCGTTTTAGTTGTAGTGGTATGTTCTAACTTTAATTTCCTTACTTTGATTTTGTGTAAGGGTTAGGGTTTGGGATAGTGATGAACATAAAAACCCATATTTAATGATTTTGGGTGTTCTTGGGTAAGATGGAGTCATGAAGACTCAATGGTAACTAACCTAGGGTTTCAAAGTGTTATTTGATGTTTATAAGTCCTAATTGGTTAGTTAGTCACTAGCGCACCTAGTTAATTAGTAAATAGGTGTTAGATGGGTTAGTGGATGACCCGAAATGGGTGTGTTGACTTTAAATTAGTCAAAGAGTTAATGATTGACCTAGTTGGGAAATATGGGTATGAAATACCCTAATTGTGTAATAGTTAGTGTTGTTGGACCTTAATCACTAGCTTTTAAATGATTAACGATGGTCTTGACCCTTAAAGGGCGGTTTTGGTGAAAATGGAACATTTAATACATCTAAGTCATTAAATTCACATGAGTGAAGTATTGGTATTTTAGTCCAACAAGTTTGTTTATTGATCGAGTACTTATTGCATTAGGTACTTGGCTTTGAAGCTTGCGGAAGGATAAAACCATCACCAAATCTTTAAGGTGAGTGGAATAATTATGCATACATGCATATGGCGTGTTTATTTGTGAATGTTATGGTATGAACCACGTACCGGTAGTACCATAACATGTATGTGACGAGTATTATGATGTGAACCACGTGCCGGTAGCATCAAGTGTGAACCACGTGCCGGTAGCACTATAAAATTTGGATGTGAACCACGTGCCGGTAGCATCAAGTGTGAACCACGTGCCGGTAGCACTATAAAATTTGGATGTGAACCACGTACCTGTAGCATCAAGTGTGAACCACGTGCCGGTAGCACTATAAAATTTGGATGTGAACCATGTGCCGGTTGCATCAAGTGTGAACCACGTGCTGGTAGCACTGTAAAATGAGGCGTGAACCACATGTCGGTAGTGCCAAAGTGTGAACCACGAGCCGGTAGCACTATAAAAGAGTGAGACTCAAATGCGTATGGTGTGAACCACGTGCCGGTAGCACCATTGCATTATGGTTAACCATATTATGTTGATGGATATTGTTTTAGCATGATATATATATATATATATATATATATATATATTATATCGTGTTGTGTATATGCTAATGTGATGTTGTGATAGTGTACGAGTTGTTAGCATTATGAGTAAGACGGCATGCTATTTGAGTATTATTCTCGTATGAGGTATTTGGTGAGTGCGAATGCAAATAGATGGGTTATATATGTGTATGTATAATTGTTACACTTACTAAGCTTTGCTTACCTTCTCGTTGTTTA
This sequence comes from Rutidosis leptorrhynchoides, assembly GCF_046630445.1. Lineage (NCBI taxonomy): Eukaryota > Viridiplantae > Streptophyta > Magnoliopsida > Asterales > Asteraceae > Rutidosis > Rutidosis leptorrhynchoides. The sequence goes on along the minus strand of NC_092341.1, from coordinate 206,959,723 downwards.
TCTTTTTATAGGCTCCGGTGGAGACAAGAGTAAGGGCATTCGTATGGATTAGAGATCCCGCTTGTTTGTTAGGGGACGCTTTTGGATATTATAGCTTTTGGAGTTTGACCGAGATTTGGGTAGTTTAACCCCAAACACCATGCTCATAGTGTCGTTTGGAATTTACACTCTTATGGTCAAACTTGTATGTTTTGGACGAAACTCGTAAAACGGCCGATGTGGGCCCTGTTTTATAAAACTCATTTTATGATTGAATCGTATGAGTTTTTCATATTAGAACATGTTGTGAAAAGCGTTTTGTCAAAAAATGTAGGGAAGTGGGAGATCTTTATTTGAAAATTTGCAAAACCGGACATAACTGATTGGGGGCATGTGCGCGCCGTGCACCCTGAGGTGGTGCGCGTGGTGCACTCTAATGTTGTTAAAAAAAAAAATTTGTTTCGCGTGTTCGGTTGGTTATTGGTTTGGGTTGTTACAAGTGGTATCAGAGCATGGTCTAAGGGATTTTGGCGACTTGAGATAGGTGCCTAGACTTAGACTTATTTGTGTATGCGCTTTATGCGGGACTTGTAGGAGACGGGTCGGACCGGGAGTTGATTAGTGCTTAGGTTTATGTGAATTAACCTTGTACTTACTGTTTTGTGTTGTTTTAGCAATCATCAAGCGAGATAGACATTGTATTAGCGAATTAATGCGACGTGATCGCGTAACAATGATTAGCTACCATTGTTACGGGTTCAAATTGTGTCAAACAAGCGATGTACGACGATTGTTGAGCAAGATGGGGTAGTGTGGTGTATATGTATATACATATGTGTTAAGTCCTTTCGTTTCATTACTTAATTTACCTCGTTTTATAGAATGAAGATGAGAAATGGACACGACACCAATGACGGAAGTACGAGTGAGGATGTTGAACTCACGGCCATGGTTGAGGCCTTCTTTAAAAGGCTAAAAAAGGATTTTCTTGACGATGTTCGAAAGGTTTTCCAAGAGTCGGTTGATGGGCAAGTAACCGAAATGATAAATGAGCGAATGAATGCCGCGATCGAGGAGGCATTAGAAGCTAGAAACATTCATCCTCGTGGTGAAGGGGGTGATGGTAACAGTGGGAATGGAAGGCGGGACTTCCAGTACAAAAATTTCAAGGATGCTCAACACCCGATGTTTAATGGGATACGAGATCCGTTGAAAAGCACATGTTGGATTTCCGATATCGAGGGAGCTTTCCGTACCGCGGAATGTCCTCCCGAGAAGAAGGCGAGGTATGGTTCTAGCATGTTACGAGAAGAGGCAAAATTGTGGTGGGATGATAAGATTCAATTGTACGGTGAGGAACAATGTATGAGCTTGACGTGGGAGGAGTTTAAGAAAGAATTTTTCAAAGAATACCGAACTTCTTCCGACCTTGATAGAATTCAGGACGAGTTGCACAATTTGCGACAAGGTTCAATGGACTTGGTTACTCTCAACTCTACCTTTTTGGCAAAGACTCGTTTTTGTCCGGAATATGTTGGCGACGATCACAAGTTGATGAAGGATTTCTACCGTACATTGAATGATGAGTTTAAGGGTAAGATTAGTTGAGGAGCGGCTAAGTCTTTTGATGAGTTGTTTGAATTGGCTCGGGGTTTTGAGCCGGAGGTTCCAAGAAAAAGCGATTTCACTTTTTCTAAAAGAAAGTTTGAAGGATCAAGTCATTCGAACTTTTCAAACAAGAAGTCAAAGAAGGGTTCCGGAGGTGCAAATAGCGTGAAGAAGGGTGATGCTCTGGGTTACAGGCCCACGTGTTTTAACTGTAAACAAAGAGGACACGTGGCTCGTGATTGTACCAATGCGCCAAAAAAAGTTACTTGTTATAATTGTGGTAAGGAAGGGCATAAGAGGCCGGAGTGTCCTGGTTTGAACACCGATCATGTTAAACGGTTGGAGAAAGCGGCGGGCACAGCTAGGGGTCGCAACTATTTGATGACGAATGAGGAGGCCAAGCAATCCAACGAAGTAGTTTCAGGTACTTTCATTGTTAACTCTAATCCGGCACGGATAAATTTTGATAGTGGTGCTAATTTGTCGTTTGTGTCTACAAGATTTATGCCCAAGTTAAATAAACCGCTAGTTAAGTTAAGTCATCCGGTAAAAGTTGAAATAGCGGATGGCAAGACGGCGCTAGTGGTTGATGTGTGTAAAAATTGTATGTTGTGTTTGGTGCCGAAAGTTTTAAAATCGATCTCATTCCGATGACTTTGGGTGATTTTGATGTCGTTGTTGGTATGGATTGGCTCGATCATAATAGAGTCGATATTGCATGCCATGAAAAATCTATTCGAGTAAAGACCCCAAGTTGGGGAGAGTTAATTATTCACGGTGATAAACGAAGAAGACTTGTGCGATATGCACTTTTGCACGGGCACGTCATTTTCTTGTTAGTGGGGGCATGGCTTTTCTTGCCCATGCTGTTGATACTCGAGATGAGCCACCATCCATTCGTGAAATTCCGGTGGTAAGTGAATTTGAAGATGTTTTTTCGGATGAGTTACCGGGTGTTCCGGCGGAAAGACAAGTTGAATTCCGCATTGAGTTGGTTCCGGGGGCTACCCCCATTGCTAAAACTCCTTATCGTTTAGCGCCAACGGAAATGCAAGAGTCGTTATATCAAACCCAAGAGTTGCTTGAGAAGCGTTTTAGTCGACCGAGTACTTCGCCATGGGGTGCTCCAGTTTTATTCGTGAAGAAGAAGGATGGTAGTATGCGGATGTGCATCGATTATCGGGAGTTGAACAAAGTGACGATCAAGAATCGTAATCCATTGCCTCGGATTGACGATTTGTTCGACCAACTCCAAGGTGCAACATATTTCTCTAAAATCGACCTACGGTCCGGCTATCACCAAATGCGGGTCCGTGAGAAAGATATCGAGAAAACGGCTTTTCGAACACGTTATGGGCATTTTGAATTCGTAGTTATGCCTTTTGGTCTTATGGAATGCACTGGCGGCATTCATGGATCTTATGAACCGAGTGTGCCAACCTATGTTGGACAAGTCGGTAATTGTGTTCATTGACGACATACTTGTCTATTCGAAGAGTATGAAGGAACATGAACATCGTTTGCGGTGCGTGTTAAGGATGTTGCGGAAGGAGAAGTTGTATGCTAAATTCTCCAAATGTGAATTTTGGCTAAGGGAAGTTCAATTCCTTGGCCATATTGTGAACGAAAATGGTATTCAAGTAGTGTAACAACCCAAACCAACTCGCGAGCAAACCACGTGAAAAAAATACAAAAAAAAAAAAAAATCTGCACAGCGCCAGGATGGCCGCGCGGCGCGCCGTTCGGGTCTGTCCGGAAAGTCTTAAAATGCGAAAAAGATCGACTAGTTCCCGACATTTTTCGACGACACGCTTTTAACCACACATTCAAATATGTAAAACTAACACAATTCAAACGTAAAATGAGTTTTACAAAGCGGGGCCCACTTCGGCCGTTTTACGAGTTTAATATGAGTTTCGACCGCCAAAAAGTTTAAGTACCAAACTACACTACGAGCATGGCGTTTGGGATTAAACTACCCAAGTCTCGGTCAAACTCCAAGAACTAAACTTCCAAAAAGCGTCCCCTAATCAACAAAGCGGGAATCTCTATTCCATGATAATGCCCTTACCCTTGTCCACAACCGAACCTATAAAAAAAGTAAACAACGAGAGGGTAAGAAAAGCTTAGTGAATGCAATATTATACGAATACATATATAATTATACCTACTTGCATACACTTACACAACCGCAAACATGCTGGCAAACAACATTAGCTTATCGTCGCAATAACAAGCTATAATTCACCAATACCCCCAAGCTAGCATAACAACCGCATATAAATATAACTCGAATTATATAATATGCTTACAACACAAATAACCATGGTTAACCAATAGTACAAGGGAACGGCGCTCGCGAAAACGCCATCGGTGTTCACAATATCCGTTAGGGCACTTAACACCTCGCACCACTAACCCCTAGGGTGGCACCTTAACACCTCGGCACTTCACCCCGAGTGGCATCTTAACACCTCGATGCTTCACTCATTATTTTACGGAGTGGTGTCTTAACACCTCGACACTACACTCCTAGGTGGCATATTAACACCTCGATGCTACACCCGAGTGGCATCTTAACACCTTGATGCTACACTCTTCATGTGAAAAGTGGTGTCTTAACACCTCGACACTACACATTTCACGCTACAACAAATAGATACATTATATACCTACGCATATAATTATTCCACTCACCTCAAAGTCTTGTGAAAAGATACCCGAGCTTGCGAAACCTCAAAGTAACGTACCTATCACGTTATACATATTATCAAACGCAAACTCAAGTCGGTCAACCAATTCTTTCACCATTCCTAAGTCATTTTGACCCAAAGTGCAATCCCGACCCATTTTGCACCATTAACCCTAATAATGGGTTAACTTCACCAAAAACCCTAACTCTAGTCAAATATGGTCTTATTACATTTTTAAATCACCAATTTAACTCATTTTCACACATGCAAGACCACTTAGGTCATTAAAGACCCATTTGACCCATTTCAAGGTCAACACACCCATTTGGGTCATCCATGCCCAATTAACACCCATTTACATATCATTGAAGTGTTCTAGTACTTTAACTAACTAATTAGTTACCTTTGAGTCTACATGACCCAAATTCACCCAAAACCCCCAAATTTTTAGCAAGTGGATTTTGTGTGCATCACTAGCCCAAACCCTAACCCTTAATGCAATTAAAGTAAGAATCTAGGTTTTAGAACTTACCAACACAATCACTACGTAGCTAGCGACTAGATGAACAACTTTAGAACTCGCACTAAGACCCGATTCAACCTCCTTTACCCTTTAATGAAGCTTTCTCACTCAAGAAATGCACTCTCTCACTAGAATTGAATTGGAGAGGATAAGGTGGTTGTGAATGGAGTTAATGAGCTCCCAAAACTGATCTAAGGCATTAAATTCGGACCCCAAAGTGATTTTACCAAAATGCCCTCAAAATATCTAATTAAAAAGAAAATGGAAATCTGTCGCAGACAGATGGCGCGGCGCGCCATATAGCCGCGCGGCGCGCGACACCCCCAGTTCAGAATTCTGGATTTCTTTTTAAATTTGAACAACCAAAACCCCACTTCAAGTATTTTAACTTCGCTTATATACAAGGATAATATTTGGGTCTTACAACTCTCCCCCACTTATTCGGATTGCGTCCTCGCAATCCAAGCCGCATGACAAGAGGGAAGACAAACCAACACGAATTCTTCGGGCTCCCAAGTGAACTCGGAACCTTTACTCCATCGCCATTGAACCTTAAAGGTCCTCACCTCTTTATTCCTCAACATTTTCACCTTCTCATCTAGTATAGCAATCGGCTCTTCAACATATTCTAACTTGTTGTTTAGTTCGATTTCGTCTAATGGCATCCATGAAGAATCATCCGCAAGACACTTACGGAGATGGGAAACATGAAATGTGTTATGGATCCCCGCAAGCTCTTCGGGTAATTCCAAGCGATACGCAACTTCACCAACATGAGCTAAAACTTTGAATGGCCCAATAAACCGAGGAGCTAACTTTTCCCGTTTTCGAAATCGAATAATACCTTTCCATGGCGAAACCTTAAGCATCACCATGTCACCTTCTTGAAATTCGATCGTCCGTCTACGTTTGTCGGCATACGACTTTTGTCTATCTTAATCCTTCTTCAAGTGATCCCGAATAATATCAATCTTGTTATTCGTCTCCAAAACCAAATCGGTACTCCCAATTTCCTTTTGTCCCACTTCACCCCAACAAATCGGGGTTCGACACCTACGCCCATAAAGCATCTCATATGGCGGCATCCCGATACTAGTATGATAACTATTATTATACGAGAATTCCACCAAAAGTAAGTGCTCATCCCAACTACCACCAAAATCAATAATACACGCCCGTAACATATCCTCCAAAGTTTGATTCGTACGTTTGGTTTGACCGTCCTTTTGAGGATGATACGCCGTGCTCAATTTCAATTGTGTACCCATATCTTCGTGAAACTTTTCCCAAAACCGAGATGTAAAACGGGTATCTCGATCCGAAATAATAGATATAGGAACCCCATGTCGTGAGACCACTTCCTTGATAAACAACTTAGCCAAGACCTCTGACGATATTGCTTCTTTAATGGGAAGAAACAAAGCACTTTTCGTTAATCGATCAACTATAACCCAAATCGAATCAAATTGGGTTCTCGCCGTTTTAGGTAACTTTGTGATGAAATCCATGGTAATGTGCTCCCATTTCCATTTCGGGATTTCTAATGGTTGCAATTAACCATACGGCTTTTGGTGTTCGGCTTTTACTTGCAAACACGTGACGCATTGCTCAACATACTTCACAACATCACGTTTCATGCCCGGCCACCAATAATCTTTCTTCAAGTCATGATACATTTTCATCGCACCCGGATGAATGGAATATTTGGACTTATGTGCTTCATCAAGTAGCACCCGTCGGTAATCACCCATCTTAGGCTCCCACATCCTTCCTTGAAAAGACAACAAACCACGTGAGCCCATAGTAATGAACTCCGATTGGCCCACGATTCATTCCGCATGCTTGTTGTGAACGTAAGCCTCTATTTGAATCTCGCCAAGCCTCTCAAGAAAATCGTTGGAAATAATCAAACGTAACGATCGCACTTTTATCGTCGGATGTTGACTCTTTCGACTCAACACATCCGCGACAACATTCGCCTTACCCAGATGATAAAGTATCTCACAATCATAATCTTTCACCACATCCATCCACCTACGTTGGCGATAATTCAAATCTCGTTGATTAAAGAGATGTTTCAAACTCTTATGATCCGAATAAATCGTACACTTGACACCATACAAGTAATGGCGCCAAATTTTCAACGCATGCACAACCGCTGCCAACTCAAGATCATGAGTCGGGTATCTTGTTTCGTGTTCCTTTAATTGTCGTGAGGCATAAGCGATGACTTTACCTCTTTGCATTAGAACACACCCGAGCCCATTTAGCGAAGCATCACAATAAACCGTCATGTCTTCCACACCTTTCAGCAATACTAACACTGGAGCTTGACACAACTTCCCTTTTAGCAATTGAAAAGAAATTTCTTGCTCGTTCTCCCAATTAAACTTAGCATTCTTTCTCGTCAACTTTGTTAACGAAGAAGCGATCTTAAAAAAGTCTTGGATAAACCGACGATAATAACTGGCCAATCCAAGAAAACTTCGGATTTCCGTAGGCTTAATCGGTCGTCCCCAACTCTTCACCGCCTCGATCTTCCCCGGATCTACTTGAATACCGTCTTTGTTCACAATATGACCAAGGAATTGGACTTCCCTTAGCCAAAATTCACATTTGGAGAACTTTGCGTACAACTTCTCCTTTCGTAACGTCTTCAATACCTCACGCCAATGACGTTCATGTTCGTTCATACTTTTCGAATAGAGTAGTATGTCGTCAATGAACACTATTACCGACTTGTCCAACATAGGTTGGCACACTCGGTTCATAAGATCCATGAATGCCGCCGGTGCATTCGTAAGACCAAAAGGCATAACCACGAACTCAAAATGCCCATAACGCGTTCGAAAATCCGTTTTCTCAATATCTTCCTCACGAACCCGCATTTGGTGATAGCCGGACCGTAGGTCAATCTTTGAGAAATACGTCGCACCTTGGAGTTGGTCAAACAAATCTTCAATCCGAGGCAATGGATAACGATTCTTGATCATCACTTTATTCAACTCCCGGTAATCGATGCACATCCGCATACTACCATCCTTCTTTTTCCCGAATAAAACCGGAGCGCCCCATGGAGAAGCACTCGGTCGAATAAAACCCTTCTCAAGCAACTCTTGGGTTTGATTTAACAACTCTTGCATTTCCGTTGGTGCTAAACGATAAGGAGTTTTAGCAACGGGAGTAGCTCCCGGAACCAACTCAATGCGAAATTCAACTTGTCTTTTCGCCGGAACACCCGGTAATTCGTTCGGAAAAACGTCTTCGAATTCACTAGCAACCTGAATTTCACGAATGGGTGGCGGCTCATTACGAGTATCGACAACATGAGCGAGGAAAGCCATGCCACCACTAACAACAAAACGACATGCCCGTGCAAAAGTGCATATCGGCACCGGTCTCCTTCGCTTCTCACCATGAATAATTAACTCTCCCCCACCTGGGGTCTTCACACGAATAAATTTTTCATGGCATGCAATATCGGCTCTATTACAATCAAGCCAATCCATACCCACAACGATATCAAAGTCGCCCAAAGTCATCGGAATGAGATCTATCTTAAAGTTTTCGGCATCAAACACAACATCACAATTTTTGCACACATCGACCACGAGCACCGTCTTGCCGTCTGCTATTTCGAATTCTACTGGACGACTTAACTTAGCTAACGGTCTATTAAGTTTAGGCACAAATTTAGGAGACACAAACGACAAATTTGCACCGCTATCGAAAAGAATCCTTGCCGGATTAGAATTAACCATGTAAGTACCTGAGATAACTTCGTGCGATTGTTTGGTTTCATCATTGGTCATCAAATAGTTGCGACCCCTAGTCGTACCCGCTGCCTTCTCTAACCGCTTCACATTATCGTTTCGCAAGTCGGGACACTCCGACTTATTATGCCCTTCTTTTCCGCAATTAAAACAAGTGATTTTTTTCTGAAAAATGGTTTCGGACATTCACGAGCCATATGACCCGGTTGCCCATAATTGTAGCACGCATAAGAAAAACCACCGGTAGCGCACTTCTTCACGCTATTGACACTTTCAGAACCCTTCTTGTTCTTGTTCTTCTCGTTTGAAGAGTTAGAGTAACTAAAACCTTCAAACTTTCTCTTTGAAAAAGTGAAATCACTCTTCCTCGGAACCTCCGGTTCAAAACCCTGAGCCAACTCGAATAGTTCTTCAAAAGTCTTAGCCATTCCCCGACTAATCTTACCCTTGTACTCATCATTCAAGGTACGGTATAAATCCTTCATTAACTTGTGATCATCACCCACATATTCCGGGCAAAAATGAGTCTTTTCCAAGAAGGTAGACTTGAGTGTAACCAAGTCCATTGACCCTTGTTGCAGATGGTGCAACTCGTCCCGGATTCTATCGAGATCGGATGAAGTTCGGTATTCTTTGAAAAATTCTTTCTTGAACTCCTCCCATATCAAGACCATACATTGTTCTTCGCCATATAAGTTGATCTTATCGTCCCACCACAACTTAGCTTCCTCCCGTAACATGCTTGAACCAAACCTTGTTTTCTTCTCAGGAGGGCATTCCGCGGTACGAAAAGCTCCCTCGATATCGGAGATCCAACATGTACTCTTCAAAGGATCTCGCACCCCATTAAACATCGGGGGTTGAGTGTCCTTGAAATTCTTATAATGGAAGTCCCGCCTTCCTTCACCTCCTTCACTGCGAGGATAAATGTTTCTAGCATCAAGGGCCTCTTCGATAGTGGCCTTCATTCGTTCATTTATCAAATCGGTCACCTGCCCATCGACCGAATCTTGAAAGACCTTTCGGACGTCCGTAAGAAAATCCGCTTTTAACTTTTTAGAGACGGCCTCAACCTTGGCCGAAATCTCGGCGTCCTCGCTTGTACTTCCGTTATCATGATCGGGTCTGTTTCTCGTCTTCATTATATAAAACGGAAGAGGTTAAGCAACGAAACGAAAAGACACAACACATACGTACGTACATATATACCACACTATCCCATCTTGCTCTACAATCATCGTACATTACTTGTTTGGCACGATTTGCGCCCGTAATAATGGTAGCTAGTTATTACTACGCGAGCACGTCGCATTAACTTGCTAGTACAACGTCCATCTCACTCGATGCTCGCTAAACATACATAACAAATAGCGCAGATTAGTTTGCATAAACCTATGCACTAACCAATCCTGATCCGACCCAAAGTCCTACAAGTCCCGTATAACGCACACACAAAAAGTCTAAGTCTAGGCGCCTATCTCAAGTCACCTAAATCCCTTAGACCATGCTCTGATACCACTTGTAACAACCCAAACCAACCCGCGAGAAAACCACGTGAAAAAAATACAAAATAAAAAAAAATTCTGCACAGTGAATTGGCGCCCCTTCGGGTCTTTCCGGAAAGTCTCAAAATGCAAAAAAGATCGACTAGTTCCCGACATTTTTAGACTACATGCTTTTAACCACACATTCAAATATGTAAAACTAACACAATTCAAACGTAAAATGAGTTTTACAAAGCGGGGCCCACTTCGGCCATTTTACGAGTTTAATACAAAATATGAGTTTCGACCGCCAAAAAGTTTAAGTACCAAACTACACTACGAGCATGGCGTTTGGGATTAAACTACCCAAGTCTCGGTCAAACTCCAAGAACTAAACTTCCAAAAAGCGTCCCCAAATCAACAAAGCGGGAGTCTCTATTCCATGATAATGCCCTTACCCTTGTCCACAACCGAACCTATAAAAATAGTAAACAACGAGAGGGTAAGCAAAGCTTAGTGAATGCAATAATTATACGAATACATATATAATTATACCTACTTGCATACACTTACACAACCGCAAACATGCTAGCAAACAACATTAGCTTATCGTCGCAATAACAAGCTATAATTCACCAATACCCGCAAGCTAGCATAACAACCGCATATAAATATAACTCGAATAATATAATATGCTTACAACACAAATAACCATGGTTAACCAATAGTACAAGGGAACGGCGCTCGCGAAAACGCCATCGGTGTTCACAACATCCGTTAGGGCACTTAACACCTCGCACCACTAACCCCTAGGGTGGCACCTTAACACCTCGGCACTTCACCCCGAGTGGCATCTTAACACCTCGATGCTTTACTCATTATTTTACGGAGTGGTGTCTTAACACCTCGACACTACACTCCTAGGTGGCATTTTAACACCTCGATGCTACACCCGAGTGGCATCTTAACACCTCGATGCTACACTCTTCACGTGAAATGTGGTGTCTTAACACCTCGACACTACACATTTCACGCTACAACAAATAGATACATTATATACCTACGCATATAATTATTCCACTCACCTCAAAGTCTTGTGAAAAGATACCCGAGCTTGCGAAACCTCAAAGTAACGTACCTATCACGTTATACATATTATCAAATGCAAACGCAAGTCGATCAACCAATTCTTTCACCATTCCTAAGTCATTTTGACCCAAAGTGCAATCCCGACCCATTTTGCACCATTAACCCTAATAATGGATTAACTTCACCAAAAACCCTAACTCTAGGCAAATATGGTCTTATTACATTTTTAAATCACCAATTTAACTCATTTTCACACATGCAAGACCACTTAGGTCATTAAAGACCCATTTGACCCATTTAAAGGTCAACACACCCATTTGGGTCATCCATGCCCAATTAACACCCATTTACATATCATTGAAGTGTTCTAGTACTTTAACTAACTAATTAGTTACCTTTGAGTCTACATGACCCAAATTCACCCAAAACCCCCAAATTTCTAGCAAGTGGGTTTTGTGTGCATCACTAACCCAAACCCTAACCCTTAATGCAATTAAAGTAAGAATCTAGGTTATAGAACGTACCAACACAATCACTACGTAGCTAGCGACTAGATGAACGACTTTAGAACTCGCACTAAGACCCGATTCAACCTCCTTTACCCTTTAATGAAGCTTTCTCACTCAAGAAATGCACTCTCTCACTAGAATTGAATTGGAGAGGATAAGGTGGTTGTGAATGGAGTTAATGAGCTCCCAAAACTGATCTAAGGCATTAAATTCGAACCCCAAAGTGATTTTACCAAAATGCCCTCAAAATATCTAATTAAAAAGAAAAGGGGAATCTGTCGCAGACAGATGGCGCGGCGCGCCATATATCCCCGCGGCGCGTGACACCCCCAGTTCAGAATTCTGCATTTCTTTTTAAATTTGAACAACCAAAACCCCACTTCAAGTATTTTAACTTCGCTTATATACAAGGATAATATTTGGGTCTTATAAGTAGATCCGGGGAAGATAGAGACGGTAAAGAGTTGGGGACGACCGACTACGCCTACGGAAATCCGAAGTTTTCTTGGATTGGCCGGTTATTATCGTCAGTTTATCCAAGACTTTTCTAAGATTGCTTCTCCATTGACGAAATTGACGAGAAAGAACGCAAGATTTAATCGAGAGAATGAGCAAGAAATTGCCTTTCAATTGTTAAAAGAGAAATTATGTCAAGCTCCGGTGTTAGTATTGCCGGAAGGGGTAGAAGACATGACGGTTTATTGTGACGCATCTTTAAATGGGCTCGGGTGTGTTCTAATGCAAAGAGGTAGAGTCATCGCGTATGCCTCCTGACAATTAAAGGAACACGAAACGAGATATCCGACTCATAATCTTGAGTTGGCGGCGGTTGTTCATGCGTTGAAAATTTGGCGCCATTACTTGTATGGTGTCAAGTGTATGATTTATTCAGATCACAAGAGTTTGAAACACCTTTTTGATCAAAGAGATTTGAATGATCGTCAACGTAGATGGATGGATGTGGTGAAAGACTATGATTGTGAGATACTTTATCATCCGGGTAAGGCGAATGTGGTCGCGGATGCGTTAAGTCAAAAAGTCAACATCCGGTGATACTAGTAGGATCGTTACGCATGATTATTGCTAACGATTTCCTCGTAAAGCTTGGCGAGACTCAAATCGAAGCTTTTATTAACAATAAGCATGAGGAATGAATCGTGGGACAAACGGAGTTTATTACCTTAGGTTCGCATGGTTTGCTATCTTTTCAAGGAAGAGTGTGGGTGCCTAAAATGGGTGATCATCGACGAGTGCTACTTGATGAAGCACATAAGTTAAAGTATTCCATTCACCCGGGCCCGAGAAAATGTATCTTGATTTGAGGAAAGAGTATTGGTGGCCGGGCATGAAACGTGATATTGTTAAGTATGTTGAACAATGCGTCACGTGTTTGCAAGTGAAAGTCGAACACCAAAATCCGTATGGTAAGTTACAACCGTTAGAAATTCCGAAATGGAAATGGGAACACATTACCATGGATTTCATTACAAAGTTACCTAAAATGTCGAGAACCCAAATTGATTCGATTTGGGTGATAGTTGATAAATTGACGAAAAGTGCCTTGTTTCTTTCCATTTAGGAAGCGATATCATCGGAAACTTTAGCTAAGTTGTTTATCAAGGAGGTGATATCGAGACATGGGGTTCCTATATCTATTATTTCGGATCGAGATACCCGTTTCACATCTAGGTTTTGGGAAAAGTTTCATGAAGATATGGGCACACAATTGAAATTGAGCACGGCGTATCATCCTCAAACGGACGGTTAAACCGAACGTACGAATCAAACTTTGGAGGATATGTTACGGGCATGTATTATTGATTTCAGTGGTAGTTGGGATGAGCACTTACCTTTGGTGGAATTCTCGTAAAATAATAGTTATCATACTAGTATCGGGATGCCACCTTACGAGATGCTTAATCGGCGGAGGTGCCGAACTCCGATTTGTTGGGGTGAAGTTGGTCAAAAAGAAATCAGGAGTACCGATTTGGTCTTAGAAATGAATAATAAGATTGATATGATTCGGGATCATTTGAAAAAGGCGCAAGATAGACAAAAGTCGTATGCCGACAAGCGTAGACGAATGATCGAATTTCAAGAAGGTGACATGGTGATGCTTAAGGTTTCGCCATGGAAAGGTATTATTCGGTTTTGAAAACGGGGAAAGTTAGCTCCTCGGTTTATTGGTCCTTTTAAAATTTTAGCTCGTGGTGGTGAAGTCGCGTATCGTTTGGAATTACCCGAAGAGCTTTCGGGGATCCGTAATACATTTCATGTTTCCCATCTCTGTAAGTGTCTTGCGGATGATTCATCATGGGTGCCATCAGACGAGATTGAGCTAAACAATAAGTTAGAGTATATTGAGGAGCCGATTGCTATACTCGATGAGAAGGTCAAACGGTTGAGGAATAAAGAGGTGAGAATTTATAAAGTTCAATGGCTTCGTAATATAGGTTCCGAGTTTACTTGGGAGCCTGAAGTGTTTGTGTTAGTGTATCTTCCCTCTTGTCATGTGGCTTGGATCGCGAGCACGCGCTCCGATTCAAGTGGGGGAGAGTTGTAAGACACTAATAATAATTGTACAGCAGTGTAATTATGGTACATGAAGTGTGGGTAACTTTGTATATTAAAACAGAGGTCAGAGAGTGATCTAGGCTGGGTGCGCTTAGCGCACACATAGTGGTGTGCGTGGCGCACTCCTCACTGTAGCCGGATTCTGCTTGTTTTAATTAGATATTTTGATGGGCTTTTTGGTAATTTCACTTGTAGACGAGTTGGAGGCCAGTATGTCAGATCTTAGGGTGTCATTCACTCCATTTCCAACAACCTCATCCTATCCACTTCAATTTTAGAGAGAGAGAGAGTGAGATTCTTGTGTGAGAAAGCTCAAGCAAAGGAAGAAGGAGCTAGTTTTGAGTCTTAGCTCAAGTTATAGAGTTGTTCATCTCTTCTCTAGCTTCGTTTTAGTTGTAGTGGTATGTTCTAACTTTAATTTCCTTACTTTGATTTTGTGTAAGGGTTAGGGTTTGGGATAGTGATGAACATAAAAACCCATATTTAATGATTTTGGGTGTTCTTGGGTAAGATGGAGTCATGAAGACTCAATGGTAACTAACCTAGGGTTTCAAAGTGTTATTTGATGTTTATGAGTCCTAATTGGTTAGTTAATCACTAGCACACTTAGTTAATTAGTAAATAGGTGTTAGATGGGTTAGTGGATGACCCGAAATGGGTGTGTTGACTTTAAATTAGTCAAAGAGCTAATGATTGACCTAGTTGGGAAATATGGGTATGAAATACCCTAATTATGTAATAGTTAGTGTTGTTGGACCTTCATCACTAGCTTTTAAGTGATTAACGATGGTCTTGACCCTTAAGGGGCAGTTTTGGTGAAAATGGAACATTTAATACATCTAAGTCATTAAATGCACATGAGTGAAGTGTTGGTATTTTAGTACAACAAGTTTGTTTGTTGATCGAGTACTTATTGCATTAGGTACTTGGCTTTGAAGCTTGCTGAAGAATAAAACCATCACCAAATCTTTAAGGTGAGTGGAATAATTATGCGTACATGTATATGGCGTGTTTATTTGTGAATGTTATGGTATGAACTACGTACGGGTAGTACCATAACATGTATGTGACGAGTATTATGATGTGAACCACGTGCCGGTAGCATCAAGTGTGAACCACGTGCCGGTAGAACTATAAAATTTGGATGTGAACCACGTACCGGTAGCATCAAGTGTGAACCACGTGCTGGTAGCACTATAAAATTTGGATGTGAACCACGTGCCGGCAGCATCAAGTGTGAACCACGTGCCGGTAGCACTATAAAATTTGGATGTGAACTATGTGCCGGTAGCATCAAGTTTGAACCACGTGCCGGTAGCACTGTAAAATGAGGCGTGAACCACGTGCCGGTAGCGCCAAAGTGTGAACCACGAGCCGGTAGCACTATAAAAGAGTGAGACTCAAATGCGTATGGTGTGAACCACGTGCCGGTAGCACCATAGCGTTATGGTTAACCATATTATGTCGATGGGTATTGTTTTAGCATGCTATATATATATATATATATATATATATATATATATATATATATATATATATATATATATATATATATATATATATATATCGTGTTGTGTATATGCTAATGTGATGTTGTGATAGTGTACGAGTTGTTAGCATTATGAGTAAGACGGCATGCTATTTGAGTATTATTCTCGTATGAGGTATTTGGTGGGTGCGAATGCAAATAGATGGGTTATATATGTGTATGTATAATTGTTGCACTCACTAAGCTTTGCTTACCCTCTCGTTGTTTATCTTTTTATAGGCTTCGGTGGAGACAAGGGTAAGGGCATTCGTATGGATTAGAGATCCCGCTTGTTTGTTAAGGGACGCTTTTGGATATTATAGCTTTTAGAGTTTGACCGAGATTTGGGTAGTTTAACCCCAAACACCATGCTCATAGTGTCGTTTGGAATTTAAACTCTTATGGTCGAACTTGTATGTCTTGGACGAAACTCGTAAAACGGCCGATGTGGGCCCTGTTTTGTAAAACTCATTTTATGATTGAATCGTATGATTTTTTCATATTAGAACATGTTGTGAAAAGCGTTTCGTCTAAAAATGTCGGGAAGTGGGAGATCTTTATTTGAAAATTTGCAAAATCGAACAGAACTGATTGGGGGCCTGTGCGCACCGCGCACCCCGAGGTGGTACGCGTGGCGCACTCTACTGTTGTAAAAAAAATAAAAAATTTTGTTTCGCGTGTTCGGTTGGTTATTGGTTTCGGTTGTTACAAGCAATGATGATCGTGAAGAGATTATGATATAAGGACGAAGTCCTAGTGGGTGTACGGAGTTGAGCGAAGACTTGACGTTGCAACGAAATCTGACGTATTGCGATGTCTTCTAGTGTTGAGAAGACTTGTGATATCAATGTCTTCAGATGGTAAACTTTGAGAACTGGTGAGAGGTTCTGGAGAGACAATTAGGAAGATCCTATTCTCCTAAGTAGGGACGATAGAAACTTCGGGTGGCGTGAAACTGGAGATCAAGTTTCTAAAGTTACACTAGATACCGAGGAGTCAACACGAAGTTGCGTCAGGTGCCTCATTATACCTTCTCACGTAATGTTCGACTCCAGCTACATTAAGAAAATCACGGTGTTATCCGGTAGGGAAAAATCTAATGTGTGAATGACCTTAATCTAGAAACCTTATGTTGTAATGATTGTTGAAAATGCGATGATGGTTATTATTATTATATTTGATGGTTAAAAGAGGTCAAACTAATGAAGGGGTGATAAGGATTCGCTAAGTGGGGAAGGAAGGCAGGAAGATGACTTAATATCATATGCAATCAATAGTGTGTGATCACTATGAGATGAAATATTATATCGTGTACGATGAGCGAATGAGACAAGTAGATCTTGTTGCTCTCATGTACCAGAAAGCGTAGGGTTAACTCAACTAGATTGACCTTTGAAGGATGAATTAGGTCGAGTAGTTAATGAACTTGGATATGTCTTTATGGAAGTTACGACTGCCTGAGTGGAAGTGGGAGCTCGTGATCTCTATATGACTCCATTCAGATGGGTGAAGATCTAATGGCTAATGATCATTATTTCTCCTGACTTGAGAAAGATCCTTGTCTAGGTCATTAATGAATATGTTGTGTAAAGAGGAGATCGCAAAGAGTAGGGTTGATTTTAATTTTTTTGCAACTAGAGACGTGTGGAATTACTTATCACTCTCGGAGTAAATTAAGGAAGAATTGGTAAAAACAACCCAGATTGGGTGAAGTTTATCATTCTATAATGGATGGTCAAAATAAGAGAATGAATTATGTGTATGAAGACATGTTGCAGGCTTGTGTTGTGGACTTTAATGAAGTTGATGTGAGTATTTACCATATGAGGACTTCTCACACAATAAGAGCCTGATGCTAGTATTGGATGCCTATGGGTGAAAATGTCGAACCTGTTTTGTTGAGGTGAGATTGGAAGGTGAGATGAAAGGGAACGATGATGTTGACAAGACAAGAAGAATATATTAACGTTATCAGAGAACTGTTGAAAGCGGCTTGAGGTTGATAAAATCTTTTATGAATGAGCGATTGTGACCGCTTGAGTTCCGTGTGTATGATATGGTGATGTATAGAGTATCACCGCATAAGGAAGTCTTTGGTTTTGAATGAAATGAAGGTTTGGTCCACATCATGTCAGGACTTTCACAATTCGACGGGAGTTGTGGAAGTGATGTATCGCTTTGCGTTGTCAGTGGAACATGAAGGGATACATAGTACATTTAATGCTTCCAACATCGTGAATAAAATTGATGAGTGCTTGTATTAAGATGTGTTGATTTATGATTAACTTAAAGAAGTATTCCAGTCGTGTTGAAGCACTTATAAGTTTAGTGGAAATGTTGGAAAGGGGTTCTTAGTTGCTTATGAGCTTGAAGTGTTTTATGTTTCCTATAAGATTGTATGTGATGTGATCACGGGGACATGATCCTATTAAATTGGAAAGAATTGTAACACCCCATTTCTAAAGTACATTATATAATTATGGTTGGTGTTAGTTTAACTTTTGTTAGGAAAAAGGAACTAGAGTGTAAGACTTTAAGGTGAGCAGGGTTAGATATATAAATATGTGTCAAATTAGCCTTTATTAGATTTGGTCAACTCTTTATTTTATCAAAATGTTGAAAATAAAAAAGAAAGAACGAGAGGGAGGGGTGGGTGGCGATTTTAGGAGAAACCCGTTAAAATCTTTCAAACTTCTACATGAAATTCAATTTTTAGGTGTAATCAACCATCTTAAACCTAGGTAGAACCATCGTGGCCCTAGATTTTCCTTTGTTCATCACCAAATTGGGGATTTTAAGGGTTTTGTAATCCTAGACTCATGGTATGCGACTTTTATGCTTTATATTCGAAAGTAAGTAGTTAGATGATCATGTTGTTGTTAGAAGCAATGTTTTTAACTCCATTGAAACCCTAATTCGAATTTAAGGGTTAGGGTTCATGGATAGAAAGTTAGTAAAAATCATGATTTTTGTAAAAGAGGAATTTGTGAATTAAAAAGCTTGTTTAATGGGGTTATAAATTTGGGAAGATAATGTTAACTAGAAACTTGAAGTTGCGGATTGATAAATTGATGAGATTGAGATGAATTAAGAAGACTTATAGATTGTAAATCTTGTATTTTGTCAAAAGTAGTGTTAAAAATAAATTTTTTTAGGGTTTAAGGGTTAACCCTAGGTAGATTGGTCTTGAAAGATTATATATGAATGGATTGTGATATATGTATGTGATATGACATTTTCTGTTTGTGTTGAAAACTTAAATATAAAAACCTATGATCAAATTATTCACCAATTAACACATAAACATCCGGAAAACAATTACCCGATCATCATTGCAATTAGCAAGTATTCAAATAAGTTCGTTCCATAGGGAGCAGTTGTTTTAGATTATGAAACACTAATTATTATCCTAAGTAGAGGGTTTTGAAAGAGTTTTAAATTAAACTAAATATTAGACTAAAAGAGATAAGTAAATAAGAGAAAATGCTTCCACTTGATTGATCTACTCTGGGTTGCTCTTTACACTTAGTTAAATATCAATGTCCAAAACATATGGTCTCATTCCAAGTCATCAGTCTTCATAAAACCTCAATCAATTAAAGTTCATTAACTCACGTAGACTCACTTCAAGAGATTAAAACTATGTTGAGTAAATCATTGAGACCCGATCTTAAATTAAACTCACGTAAAATTCTTAATCACAACAATCACTTGAAATGATTAATGTAGTGACCCAAACTTTTTCATGCTTATATATATTAAATGAAATTGATATTTACATGATTAAGTGTTTCTAACATGTTAAGCAATCAAACTTGTTAAGACTTGATTAATTGAAATAGGTTTCATATAGACAATTGACCACCCAAGTTGACCGGTGATTCACGAATGTTACAACTTGTAAAAACTATATGATGATATATATAATTATATATATAGTTAACATGATATTATGATAAGTAAGTATCTCATTAGGTATTTTAACAATGAGTTATATATATAAAATTGTGTTTATTGAATTAAGAAACTCGAAACGATATATATAACGATTATCGTTATAACAACGTCTTACTAATTACATATGAATCATATTAAGATATTGTTACACTATGTTTAATCATGATAAATTATAAGTAAACATGTCATTATGTATATTAACAATGAACTACATATGTAAAAACAAGACTACTAACTTAAGGATTTCGAAACGAGACATATATGTAACGATTATCGTTGTAACGACATTTAAATGTATATATATATATCATATTAAGATATATTAATATATCATAATATCATGATAATATAATAATTTAACATCTCATTAGATATAATAAACATTGGGTTAACAACATTTAACAAGATCGTTAACTTAAAGGTTTCAAATCAACATTTACATGTAACGACTAACGATGACTTAACGACTCAGTTAAAATGTATATGCATGTAGTGTTTTAATATGTATTCATACACTTTTGAAAGACTTCAAGACACTTATCAAAATACTTCTACTTAACAAAAATGCTTACAATTACATCCTCGTTCAGTTTCATCAACAATTCTACTCGTATGCACCCGTATTCGTACTCGTACAATACACAACTTTTAGATGTATGTACTATTGGTATATACACTCCAATGATCAGCTCTTAGCAGCCCATGTGAGTAACCTAACACATGTAGGAACCATCATTTGGCAACTAGCATGAAATATCTCATAAAATTACAAAAATATGAGTAATCATTCATGACTTATTTACATGAAAACAAAATTACACATCCTTTATATCTAATCCATATACCAATGACCAAAAACACCTACAAACACTTTCATTTTTAAATTTTCTTCATCTAAGTGATCTCTCTCAAGTTCTATCTTCAAGTTATAAGTGTTCTTCATAAATTCTATAAGTTCTAGTTTCATAAAAATCAAGAATACTTCCAAGTTTACTAGCTTACTTCCAATCTTGTAAAGTGATCATCCAACTTCAAGAAATCTTTCTTATTTACAATAAGATATTTTTCTAATACAAGGTAATACTCATATTCACACTTTGATTCAATTTCTATAACTATAACAATCTTATTTCGAGTGGAAATCTTACTTGAACTTGTTTTCGTGTCATGATTATGCTTCAAGAACTTTCAAGCCATCCAAGGATCCTTTGAATCTAGATCTATTTTTCTCATTTCTAGTAGGTTTATCCACAAAACTTGAGGTAGTAATGATGTTCATAACATCATTCGATTCATATATATAAAACTACCTTATTCGAAGGTTTAAACTTAAAATCACTAGAACATAGTTTAGTTAATTCTAAACCTGTTCGCAAACAAAAGTTAATCCTTCTAACTTGACTTTTAAAATCAACTAAACACATATTCTATATCTATATGATATGCTAACTTAATGATTTAAAACTAGAAAACACGAAAAACACCGTAAAACCGAATATACGCCGTTGTAGTAACACCGCGGGCTGTTTTGGGTTAGTTAATTAAAAACTATGATAAATTTTGATTTAAAAGTTGTTCTGCTGGAAAAATGATTTTTCTTATGAACATGAAACTAAATCCAAAAATCATGGTTAAACTCAAAGTGGAAGTATGTTTTCCAAAATGGTCATCTAGACGTCGTTCTTTCGACTGAAATGACTACCTTTACAAAAATGACTTGTAACCTGTAATTCTGACTATAAACTTATACTTTTTCTGTATAGATTCATAAACTTAAGTTCAATATGAAACCATAGCAATTGGATTCACTCAAAACGGATTTAAAACGAAGAAGTATGGGTAAAACAAGATTGGTTATTTTTGCTTGTTGTAGCTACGTGAAAATTGGTAACAAATCTATATTAATCATATCCTAGCTAATTTATATTGTATTATACATGTATTCTAATATATTATGTAATCTTGGGATACCATAGACACGTATGCAAATGTTTTGACATATCATATCGACCTATCTATATATATTATTTGGAACAACTATAGACACTCTATATGCAGTAATGTTGGAGTTAGCTATACAGGGTTGAGGTTGATTCCAAAAATATATATAGTTTGAGTTGTGATCTAGCCTGAGACGTGTATACACTGGGTCGTGGATTGATTCAAGATAATATACATCGATTTATTTCTGTAAATCTAATTATGGACAACTAGTTGTAGGTTACTAACAAGGACAGCTGACTTAATAAACTTAAAATAGTAAAACGTATTAAAAATGTTGTAAATATATTTTGAACATACTTTGATATATATATATATATATATATATATATATATATATATATATATATATATATATATATATATATATATATATATATATATATATGTACATATTTGTTATAGGTTCGTGAATCGACCAATGGCCAAGTCTTACTTCTCGACGAAGTAAAAATCTGTGAAAGTGAGTTATAGTCCCACTTTTAAAATCTAATATTTTGGGATGAGAATACATGCAGTTTTATAAATGTTTTACGAAATAGACACAAGTAAATGAAACTACATTATATGGGTGAATGATCGAAGCCGAATATGCCCCTTTTGCTTGGTAGCCTAAGAATTAGTAAACCGATCTACTAATTGACGCGAATCCTAAAGATAGATCTATTGGGCCTAACGAACCCCATCCAAAGTACCGGATGCTTTAGTACTTCAAATTCATTTTTATCATGTCTGAAGGATTTTCCGGAATGATAAGGGATATTCTTATATGCATCTTGTTAATGTCGGTTACCAGGTGTTCACCATATGAATGATTTTTATCTCTATGTATGGGATGTATATTGAAATATGAAATCTTGTGGTCTATTATTATGATTTGATAATATATAGGTTAAACCTAGAACTCACCAACATTTTTGTTGACGTTTTAAGCATATATATTCTCAGGTGATTATTAAGAGCTTCCGCTGTTGCATACTAAAATAAGGACAAGATTTGGAGTCCATGCTTGTATGCTATTATGTAAAAACTGCATTCAAGAAACTTATTTTTGATGTAATATATTCTTATTGTAAACCATTATGTAATGGTCGTGTGTAAACGGTATATTTTAGATTATCATTATTTGATAATCTATGTAATGCTTTTTAAACCTTTATAGATAAAATAAAGGTTATGGTTGTTTTCAAAATGAATGCTGTCTTTGAAAAACGTCTCATATAGAGGTCAAAACCTCGCGACGAAATCAATTAATATGGAACGTTTATAATCAATATGAACGGGACATTTCAGTTGGTATCCGAGCGTTGGTCTTAGAGAACCAGAAAATTGCATTAGTGTGTTTTACCGAGTTTGTTAGGATGCATTAGTTAGTCTGGACTTTGACCGTATTTTTCTTCAAAAACGATTGCTTAACATTTTTTTGTTGGAAAATATATATTATTATTATGTGATATATTAATCTCTTAACATGTTTGATATTGTGTGATAGATGTCTACCTCTAGTACAAATCCCATTGATTCACCTAATAATAATGAAGAGTCGAATATATTTTGGGAAGATTCACAAATTCCCGAAGAGGAACCGGAAGAGGAGGAACCGGAAGAGGAGGAACCGGAAGAAGAGGAACCAGAAGAGGATGAATCGGAAGAGGAGGAACCAGAAGAAGAAGAGGTTTTGGAGGAAGAAATATTGATACCTATAGTAAATCGATTAAATAAAAGAAAATCCTCAACCAACGGACCAAAGTTAATAATGGTCAATGGTGTTTCCACCGAGGAAGCAAAATATTGGGAAGATTACCAATTTTCCGATGAATCGGATCCCGATGAGGATTCCGATGATGTTATAGAAATTACCTAGACCCAATTTAATAAAGAGAAAGAAAATAACAAGGGAAAAGGTATAAAAATAGAGAAACCCGATTCCAACCCCGATGAACTTTATATGTATCGACAACATCCGTATTTCCTAAAATGTAACAATGACCCGGGAACCTCTAAACCACCAGGTTTTTCTAAACCATTATGGAAAACGACGGCTCATATTAGAGGAACACCATATATTCCTAGAAAATTAGGAAAACGAACCAAGTCCGAAGAAGAAGAAACCAGTGATTCAGATTAGAAAGTTGTAATCATGTTGTGTATTATATGTATTGTAGTGTGCTTGTAATTTTATGTTCTATGTAAAAATTGCTTGTATTGTTTGTTAATTATCTTTTACGAATCTAATCCTTGTCTATTTTACAGTATAAAAACAAAATGGACGTTAAGATTAGACAACTAAATATTTTAGAAGACCTACCAGAGGATATGATTGAGGAAATCTTGTCTAGAGTCGGTCAGAATTCATCAGCACATTTAGTTATGGCGAAATTAACTTGTCAAATATTTGAAAGACTTTCCAAAAATGCCTTATTTTATAAAAGGCTTTCCTTTGATAGGTGGGGTATATCACATTGGGGAGACCGTAAGTTACGCCGTGTTTTCTTTAAAGCGTTAAATGCGGGGAACCCAAATGCAATTTTATGCTACGGGTTAAGAACCTATTTTGACTCAACATATCCCAACATAGGATTTCGTGAATTAGAAAGAGCTTCTAACATGCAACATAAAGAAGCATGTTATGTTTACGGGTTACTGATGTTCGCTTCTTACCAAAGTGAGAAAAAGAACATTGGATTGCAACTTTTAAATAAAACCTTCCCACAAGTGATGGATTCAGTAGTTGGGGTGAGAAACAAGGTTTTTAGATTATTACGGGGCTGTTGGACATTACAAAACCCTCGTCCTTTTGACGACATTACAACATGCTGCCTAGCCAATGGTCATAACGGTTATTTTCCACAAGACCAAGGATGGGAAGTCGTCTTAGTAAAACTAGAATGCATGACTTGTTTCTGGACTTATGAATTGCGTGTCTTTATTTCCTTTGCTGAACAACTTGCGTATTAACTAGATTTATCTTCAAAACTGTCCTGTATCAAAGTGTACTATATTTCATGTTATATGTAATATAACGATGTTGTAAGTTTGAAGAATATTTATATGTGATATATTACTATAATCAGATTCTCATATGGAATTGTAGTAGTTGAATTATATATTAGCTACTAAGTATGAACTTAACGGGTAGGTAGTACCCGAATTTAAACTTATAAAACGCTAATATGAAGAAAAAGCTTTTATAAATGAGTTCAGATTATGCTACGAAATACTATTGACTACTCTTAATATTCTGTATGATTAACTCGATTCAGTTGGCTATTTTGAAGGAAATGGCACCGACTACTCGACACACCATGAATATGAGCGAAGAGGAATTTCGTACCTTTCTTGCTGCAAACATAGCCGCAGTACAGGCTGCGCTACATACCAACAATAACTCTGAATCTAGCAATGCAGCTAACGGTGCAAGAAATCGTGTAGGATGCTCTTACAAAGAATTCACTGCCTGCAAACCTTTGGAATTTGATGGAACCGAAGGACCAATTGGATTGAAACGGTGGACCGAGAAAGTCGAATCGGTGTTTACCATAAGTAAGTGTACTGAAGAGGACAAAGTTAAGTACGCTACGCATACCTTCACAGGTACTGCCTTAACGTGGTGGAACACCTATCTTGAACAGGTAGGACAAAATGTTGCTTACGCACTACCGTGGTCGGCATTCAAGCAATTGATGAACGAGCAGTACCGTCCTAGAAACGAAGTCAATAAACTCAAGGCAGAACTTAGAGAGTTACGAACACAAGGGTTCGATGTTACCACATATGAACGATGATTTACAGAGTTGTGCCTATTGTGTCCGGGAGCATTCGAAGATGAAGAAGAGAAGATCGACGCGTTTGTAAAAGGGTTACTAGTAAGGATTCAAGAAGATGTGAGTTCACATAAGTCCGCTTCTATACAGAAGGCAAGTTGAATGGCTCATAAACTCATAAATCAGATTGAGGGAAGATTTAAAGAGCAGGCGGTCGAAGAAGCCAACACGAAACAACTCAAGTGGAAGTGGGAGGAAAACGGTGACAAGAGTCACCAGTACAACAACAACAACAATTACAACCACAATCGCAACAACTATCCCAACAACCGCAACAATAATCGTAACAATAACCGCAATCCTAACAATAACTACAAAAAACATCCCAACAACAACAACTACAACAACCGTTTCAATAACCATAACAATCCCAACAACAACCTCAATAACAACAACGGCAACAAAAACCAAAAACAGCCATGTCATAGGTGTGAAGAAAATCATCAGGGGTTTTGCACGACATTTTGCAACAGGTGTAAAAGAAATGGTCATAGCGCGATAAAGTGTGAGGTCTACGGACCAAAGTTTAACAAAACTAAAGGAACAAATAATGTCGGAACAAGTAATGCCGAAACGAATAGTGTCGGAGCAAGTAATACCAACGCTGTTTGTTATAAATGTGGAAAACTGGGCCACATTATTAGAAATTGCCCACATCAGGGGAATACTAATGGGCAGGGCCGTGGAAGAGTTTTCAATATTAATGCGGCAGAAGCACAGGAAGACCCGGAGCTTGTTATGGGTACGTTTCTTATTGACGATAAATCTGCTTATGTTTTATTTGATTCGGGTGCGAATAGAAGCTATATGAGTAGAGAATTTTGTGCTAAATTAAGTTGCCCATTGACGCCTTTGGATAGTAAATTTTTACTCTAATTAGCAAACGGTAAATTAATTTCAGCAGATAATATATGTCGGGAGAGAGAAATTAAACTGGGGGATGAAACATTTAAAATTGATTTAATACCAGTCGAGTTAGGGAGTTTTGATATAATAATTGGCATGGACTGGTTGAAAAAGGTGAGAGCAGAGGTCGTTTGTTACAAAAATGCGATTCGCATTATGCGTGAAAAAGGAAAACCTTTAATGGTGTACGGAGAAAAGAACAACGCAAAATTAAATCTTATTAGTAGTTTGAAGGCACAAAAACTAATAAAAAAAGGTTGTTACGTCATTCTAGCACACATCGAGGAAGTTAAACCTGAAGAAAAGAACATCGGTGATGTTCCCGTCGCAAAAGAATTTCCCGATGTATTTCCGAAAGAATTACCGGGATTACCCCCACATCGATCCGTTGAATTTCAAATAGACCTTGTACCAGGAGCTGCACCAATAGCTAATTCTCCATACAGACTCGCACCCAGCGAAATGAAAGAATTACAAAGTCAGTTACAGGAACTTTTAGAGCGTAGTTTCATTCGACCAAGCACATCACCATGGGGAGCTCCTGTTTTGTTTGTCAAGAAGAAAGATGGTACATTCAGGTTGTGTATCAACTACCGAGAGTTGAACAAACTTACCATCAAGAACCGCTACCCACTACCGAGAATCGACGACTTATTTGATCAACTACAAGGCTCGTCTGTTTATTCGAAGATCGATTTACGTTCGGGATATCATCAAATGCGGGTGAAGGAGGATGATATTCCAAAGACTGCTTTTAGGACGCGTTATGGTCATTACGAGTTTATGGTTATGCTGTTTGGATTGACTAACGCACCAACTGTGTTCATGGACCTCATGAACCGAGTGTGTGGGCCATATCTTGACAAGTTTGTCATTTTTTCATCGATGACATACTTTTTACTCGAAGAATGATCAAGAGCACGAAGAACATTTGAGAAAAGTGCTAGAGTTGCTGAGAAAAGAAAAACTGTACGCTAAGTTTTCAAAGTGTGCATTTTGGTTGGAAGAAGTTCAATTCCTCGGTCACATAGTGAACAAAGAAGGTATTAAGG
The DNA here is from genome assembly GCF_046630445.1 of Rutidosis leptorrhynchoides. Classification (NCBI taxonomy): domain Eukaryota; kingdom Viridiplantae; phylum Streptophyta; class Magnoliopsida; order Asterales; family Asteraceae; genus Rutidosis; species Rutidosis leptorrhynchoides. Next base: position 206,932,223 of record NC_092341.1, on the reverse strand, counting down.
TGGATCCAGCAAAGATTGAAACCGTTGAAAAGTGGGAAACCCCAAAAACTCCCAAATACATACGCCTGTTTTAGGACTAGCTGGTTACTACAGAAGGTTCATCCAAGACTTTTCCAGAATAGCAAAACCCTTGACTGCATTAACGCATAAAGGGAAGAAATTTGAATGGAAAGATGAACAAGAGAAAGCGTTTCAATTGTTAAAGAAAAGTTAACTACGACACCTATATTGTCATTACCTGAAGGGAATGATGATTTTGTGATATATTGTGACGCCTCAAAGCAAGGTCTCGGTTGTGTATTAATGCAACGAACGAAAGTAATTGCTTATGCGTCTAGACAATTGAAGATTCACGAACAGAATTATAAGATGCATGATTTGGAATTAGGCGCGGTTGTTTTTGCATTAAAGACTTGGAGGCACTACTTATATGGGGTCAAAAGTATTATATATACTGACCACAAAAGTCTTCAATACATATTTAATTAGAAATAACTGAATATGAGGCAGCGTAGGTGGATTGAATTGTTGAATGATTATGACTTTGAGATTCGTTACCACCCGGGGAAGGCAAATGTGGTAGCCGACGCCTTGAGCAGAAAGGACAGAGAACCTATTCGAGTAAAAGCTATGAATTTAATGATTCACACTAACCTTACTACTCAAATAAAGGAGGCGCAACAAGGAGTTTTAAAAGAGGGAAATTTAAAGGATGAAATACCCAAAGGATCAGAGAAGCATCTTAATATTCGGGAAGATGGAACCCGGTATAGGGCTAAAAGAATTTGGGTACCAAAATTTGGAGATATGAGAGAAATGGTACTTAGAGAAGCTCATAAAACCAGATACTCAATACATCCTGAAACGGGGAAGATGTACAAGGATCTCAAGAAACATTTTTGGTGGCCAGGTATGAAAGCCGATGTTGCTAAATACGTAGGGAATGTTTGACGTGTTTTAAGGTCAAAGCGGAGCATCAGAAACCATCAGGTCTACTTCAACAACCCGAAATCCCGGAATGGAAATGGGAAAACATTACCATGGATTTCATCACTAAATTGCCAAGGACTGCAAGTGGTTTTGATACTATTTGGGTAATAGTTGATCGTCTCACCAAATCAATACACTTCCTGTCAATAAGAGAAGATGACAAGATGGAGAAGTTAGCACGAATGTATTTGAAGGAAGTCGTCTCCAGACATGGAATACCAATCTCTATTATCTCTGATAGGGATGGCAGATTTATTTCAAGATTCTGGCTGACATTACAGCAAGCATTAGGAACTCGTCTAGACATGAGTACTTCCTATCATCCACAAACTGATGGGCAGAGTGAAAGGACGATACAAATGCTTGAAGACATGCTACGAGCATGTGTTATCAATTTCAGAAACAGTTGGGATCGACATCTACCGTTAGCATAATTTTCCTACAACAACAGCTACCATTCAAGCATTGAGATGGCACCGTTAGAAGCACTTTATGGTAGAAAGTGCAGGTCTCCAATTTGTTGGAGTGAAGTGGGGGATAGACAGATTACGGGTCCGGAAATAATACAAGAAACTACCGAGAAGATCATCCAAATTAAACAACGGTTGAAAACCGCCCAAAGTCGACAAAAGAGCTACGCCGACATTAAAAGAAAAGATATAGAATTTGAAATTGGAGAGATGGTCATGCTTAAGGTTACACCTTGGAAAGGCGTTGTTCGATTTGGTAAACGAGGGAAATTAAATCCAAGGTATATTAGACCATTCAAGATTATTGATCGTGTCGGACAAGTAGCTTACCGACTTGAGTTACCTCAACAACTCGCGGCTGTACATAACACTTTCCACGTCTCGAATTTGAAGAAATATTTTGCTAAAGAAGATCTCACTATTCCGTTAGATGAAATCCAAATCAACGAAAAATTTCAATTCATCGAAGAACCCGTCGAAATAATGGATCGTGAGGTTAAAAGACTTAAACAAAACAAGATACCAATTGTTAAGGTTCGATGGAATGCTCGTAGAGGACCCGAGTTCACCTGGGAATGAGAAGATCAGATGAAGAAGAAATACCCGCACTTATTTCCAGAAGATACGTCCACACCTCCAACTGCTTAAAATTTCGGGATGAAATTTATTTAACGGGTAGGTACTGTAGTGACCCGAACTTTTCCATGTTTATATATATTAAATGAAATTTATATTTACATGATTAAGTGTTTCCAACATGTTAAGCAATCAAACTTGTTAAGACTTGATTAATTGAAATAGGTTTCATATAGACAATTGACCACCCAAGTTGACCGGTGATTCAAGAACGTTACAACTTGTAAAAACTATATGATGACATATATATGATTATATATATAGTTAACATGATATTATGATAAGTAAGTATCTCATTAGGTATTTTAACAATGATTTATATACATAAAATTGTGTTTATTGAATTAAGAAACTCGAAACGATATATATAACGATTATCGTTATAACAACGTCTTACTAATTACATATGAATCATATTAAGATATTGTTACACTATGTTTAATCATGATAAATGATAAGTAAACATGTCATTATGTATATTAACAATGTGAAGGTATTTCGTGTGCCCGAGAGACATATTAAATTAACGTGGCTGACGTGTTATGATCCAAGTCGGGTCATACCCAATAACAAACTTACCAACACCTTATATGTATTTAATCTTAACGAATGGGTCGTTGAATAAATACGCGACACTTAAATTTTAGAAAATCGGTTTTCTAAAATATTATTACTTGAGATAAATTATTAGGATAATTTATATGATAAGCATTCAAATATTTACAAGTTAAAGTAAGTTATATTGTGATACATTTCATAATTGTTTTATAAAATGTAAGTAATAAAAGGGCATGACATGATATGTAACAAGTTTTATTAAATAATGCAAGTTACATAATTTTGTAACATTTCCCCATGGGGGACGGTTTTGTTGAGACCAAGGGGGTCTCACCCATGCTTATTTTACTACTTTTAATGTGGCACAATATAATATACACATGCTTAACTTGTATACCTATGCTTTGACTCAAGTGATTTTCAAGACATGCATTCAAACATAACCACAACAAGAAAAACACTCTCATGCCTTGGTGAGCTGCATTCTGGCCGAAACTTTCAGCTAGAGGAGAGGGTTCTTGAGCTTGTTTGAAAGCTTGTTTTCAAATGACAATAAATCCTAACCATAGCATTAGGTGTTGGGTAAAAGTTTGGGGTATTATCTCTTGAGGTTTCACCATTAGAAGCTAGCATTCATCATCATCTTTTGTTGTTGCTGCTGGCCAAAATTTCCAGCTCAAAGAAGTGGGTTTCAAGCTAGATTAACAAGGGTGTTGAGGTTATAAAGTCTAGCTAAAATAGGGGTGTTGTTGGAGGATCAAAAGCTTGAAGTTCTACACTTTTGTTCATCATCCTACTACCATTTTGGACAGCCCTTAAACTTAGTTTAAGGAGGTATTGAAACTCTATCTTTTCTTGTTAATTTGTAAGCTTATGTTCACAACTTGATCCAATTGGGATTTAACTTTAAATTGGTTTAAAGATTAACAAGTTAATTGGTAATTACACGCTTCCGGTTTTATGATTCTTAAAAGGTTTTAAGATATATGAACTTGTTAAATCCCAACAATGGTATCTAGAGCCGAAGTTGTTGAAATATGCTTCGAATTGTTGTTTAAAACCCACTATATTTGCAATCTACTAACATGCATGAATGTAGATTGCAAAAACAAATGGGTTTGGGTGGGTTTGTAAGCTTGGCCGAATTTGAAAGAGGTTCCAAGAGGGTTTGGAACTTGCAAATTGGTCATATTTGTTGTATGTAAAGTTCACAATCCTAGCCTTGACCTTGTGTTGATTGCATGCTATATTTGGTTGATTTGTTATATTCATTTGGTATGTAATATTATTCATTCAATTGGCATGTAATAATTATTATTTTGGCTATGTAATTTGTTTTACATTTGATATGTAAAATAGAATAGGTTGTATTTCATTTTCTAGATAAAATGTATTAGGATACATATTTTGTAAAATGAAGATACAAGATGATGAAGACTTGAAGAACACAAGGAGCATATGGATGCAAGATTAAGTGGGAGATTTGAAATCTCCTACTTTGTATGATTAACCCTTACCCGGTGACATTTGTTTTCGGCTAAACAAATGTCCACCAAAATGGCTAGATTGTGAACATACTAATTTTGCATGTGTGGTTGTTTGTATGATTATTGTTTTGTATGTTTGGTTGATACAATTAATCACAAGATAACAACAAACAAAATGACAATTTAATTGGTTAAATTAGACGTTCTAAGTACATGCAAAACGGCAATTTAAATGGTTAAATTAAAATAGCAACCAAAATCCTTAATAAATGGTTATTAAGAACAAAAAAAAAAGGTTAACGTATATAAAATGGTTTATATCAAGTAATTGGCTCAATTACAAAACATGAAATTGGTTTTTCATAAGTACCATACACTAAATGCATGTTGGTGTATGGCATAAAAGTTTTCTCAAACTAGAATTAAACGAAAACTTAAAATCCCTTTTACAAACAAGGCAACAAGTTTAACGCCATCCTTTTGTGTGACACTTGAACATATTAGGGAACTCATGATAGGATAAAGGTCACCTAACCGTCATGAACAAACTAATGTGGTTAAGGTGAATTTGACATACTTGTGGGATAAAGGTCACCTAACCATTTGTATGTTAAGTTTACACGTTTACACAAGTAGGACGACTTGATTTGGGAATCATGAACTTAGGGTCACCGAAGCATGAGGAACAAATAGGCGTTGATGGGATAAATATGCCATGCAAAAGGATTGCATGATCCCATACATTAGAAGTTGCAAAAGGATTGCAATTGTCATATAATGACTACCTAGCTAGATCAAATAATGGGATAAAGGTCACCTAACCGAAATTTGGTTTACCGTTGGATTCTAAAATTTAATATATCAATTGGATTAAAAGGGTATTGAATGTTAAATTAAAATCAATACTTAAATGAACTTTGTTAAATTTTGTAGATGGCCGCCAATAACAACAACATTCCACACGCACCAATCAACTTTAATAACCTATCATTGAGGTCCATCCTCGAAAAGGAAAATAACTCCCAATCCGTTTCATCTAATGTACTAAAGATGAAAAGCCTCATTGATCGATTGCACCGTCTCAACAGTCCCGTGTCTAATGAATTAACCACGGACCTTATCCTCAACTCTTTATCAAATAGGTTTGACACATGCGTGTTGAATTACAGCATGAATGATTGGGATAAGAGCATTGACGAACTACATGTCATGCTAAGGACGGATGAATCAAGCATGGGTAAAGAGGCTTCACCCATGCTCATGATCAGAGAAGGTGGATCCAAGGATGAATCCTCTTCCAAGCCAAAGGTGGCTAAGAAGAAAGGACCCACCTACAAGGGCAAAGGAAAAGGGAAGATGGTTGCCCCAACCAACAACACTAAATGGCAAAAGGGTGCCAGACAAGCAAACCCCAAGAAAGATCCGTGCTTTTGTTGCGGTGTGATAGGTCACTGGAAACGCAACTGTCCGATCTACCTAAAGGAGTTGAATGCAAAGAGGGATGCAGGGCAAACCTCAGGTAATGTATACATGATATACGTTGAGCTTAGTATTACTTCTTCTAATACATGGGTATTAGACACAGGATGTGGAACTCATATTTGCAATTCATTGCAAGGGTTCATAAGAAGTAAACTGAATGCGGGAACAACAAGTATCTACATGGGAAATGGTGCAAAGGTGCACGTAAAAGCTCAAGGAGACTTTGTTTTAAAGCTTCCAAGTGGTTTGGAGCTTATATTGAAAAATGTTTTGTATGCACCTGATTTAACACGAAACATTATTTCTGTTTCCCGTTTAAGACAATGTGGTTTTGATCTTAATTTTATCAATGATGATATCCATGTTTTCTTGAATGATATGTTCTATTTTAAGGCTTCGCCTTTGAATGGTATTTATGAATTGGTTCATGATAACACATCATTCGATAGCTCAATATACCAAGCAAGCACCAAGAAGGTCAAAATGGATTTGAGTGATTCCTACTTATGGCATTGTCGCCTTGGTCACATAAACAAGAATCGAATACATACACTTCAAAAGAATGGACTTTTGAAATCAAATGAACTTGACTCATTTGATGTATGTGAATCTTGTTTGCAGGGCAAAATGACTAAAGCACCTTTCAAAGGGACCTATGAAAGGGCTAAGGACTTATTGGAGTTAATACATTCGGATGTATGTAGACCCTTTAAGCCCATAGCTAGGAATGGTGAAAGATACTTCGTTACTTTCATTGATGACTTCAGTCGTTTCGGATATGTCTACTTATTAAGACACAAGGACGAAACTTTTGAAGCATTCAAGGAATATCAAAACGAAGTACAAAATCAACTCAATAAGAAAATTAAGGTACTTCGTACCGATAGAGGAGGTGAATACCTAAGCGATGCCTTCCAAGATCATCTTAGGAGTTGTGGGATTATCTCACAACTTACTCCACCAGGAACACCCCAACTTAATGGAGTGTCCGAAAGGAGAAACCGAACCCTAATGGATATGGTTCGATCTATGATGGCAAGAAGCTCGTTACCTCTATCATTTTGGGGTTATTGTCTATGCTCCGCGGCTCGTATTTTAAATATGGCCCCAACCAAGAAAGTGGAACGAACACCTCATGAGATATGGTTTGGTAAACCTCCATCTCTATCATACTTAAAGGTATGGGGATGTGAAGCTTATCCTAAGCGTAACGTCCCTAATAAGTTGAATGCTCGATCCACGAAGTGTATCTTCATACGATATCCCAAGGATGATATGGGATATTATTTCTATGATCCATCCGAGCAGAATGTATTTGTTGCTCGGAAGGCTGAATTCCTTGAAACTAAGTTCCTTCTGGAAGGAAATAGTGAAAGGAAGATAGATCTTGAAGAGGTTCAAGATCAAGTAGATGATACACAATTGGTTGACACTAGCACTCAACATGAAAATGTTGAGAATGATCACATGGGTGATCAAGGTATACAAAACATTCGTAGATATGGTAGAATTAGTAACCCTCCTGAGAGATATGGGTATCTCATAGATGGTTGCTATACGGTTGATTTGGATGAACCAACAAACTACCAAGATGCTTTATCACGGATTGATAAAGATAAATGGCAGGAAGCCATGAAAGCTGAAATGCAATCCATGTATGACAACCAAGTTTGGGAATTGGTTATACAACCTACTAGCTCCAAGTTAGTTGATTGTAAATGGATTTTCAAGAAGAAAACCGACATACATGGAAACTTAGATACATACAAAGCTAGACTTGTAGCAAAAGGTTTCACTCAAACTCAAGGGGTTGATTATGATGAAACTTTTTCACCTGTAGTAATGCTAAAGTCTATCAGGATATTATTTGCCATTGCTGCACATTATGATTATGAGATATGGCAAATGGATGTCAAAACCGCTTTCCTAAATGGATATCTTGAGGAAGATGTCTATATGGTACAGCCTGAAGGTTTTGTTGATCCAAAACATCCTGACAAAGTATGTAAACTAAAGAAGTCAATCTACGGACTGAAACAAGCTTCTAGAATGTGGAATCATCGTTTTAATGAGGAAGCCAAGAAATTTGGCTTCATTAAAAATGGAGATGAAGCTTGTGTATACAAGAAAGCTAGTGGGAGCTCTGTCATATTCCTTGTACTATATGTGGATGATATATTATTATTTGGAAATGATATTCCGCAAATGCAAGGAGTTAAAAGTTGGCTAAAAAGTTGCTTCTCCATTAAGGATATTGGAGATGCAAAATACATTTTGGGGATTGGGATCTCCAGGGATAGATCCAAGAAATTGATAGGTTTGAGTCAAAGCGCATACATTGAAAAGGTCTTGAAAAGGTTCAAGATGGAGAACTCTAAGAAGGGTTTGGTACCTATTCAAAGAGGAACACTTCTCAGTTCATCTCAGTGCCCCACCACAAAAGATGAACAGGAGAGAATGAAGAATGTCCCATACGCGTCAGCTATTGGGTCAATCATGTATGCAATGATATGTACTAGACCGGATGTTTCATGCGCTCTTAGCTTGACAAGTAGATACCAGAAAACCCAGGAAACAGTCATTGGATTGCTGTTAAAAGTATATTGAAATACCCTAGAAGGACTAAGGATATGTTTCTTATATACGGGTCTGGTAAGGAGGAACTCGCTGTAAAAGGTTACGTGGACGCGAGCTTCCAAACTGATCGAGATGATTCTCGATCACAATCCGGTTATGTCTTTACATTAAATGGAGGTGCGGTCTCTTGGAAGAGTTCAAAACAAGATGTTGTTGCATTATCCACTACAGAATCAGAGTACATTGCCGCCTCATTGGTAGCTCAGGAAGCTGCATGGATGAAGAAATTCATCGACGACTTAGGAGTGGTCCCTACCATTCAAGACCCTCTTGAGATCTTTTGTGACAACGAAGGTGCGATTGCTCAAATCAAGGAACCTCGTGCTCACCAAAAGACCCGTCACATTGAGCGGAGATTCAACTACATTAGGGATGAAGTTGAAAAGGGAAAGATATGTATTCGCAAAGTTCACACAGATCATAACATAGCGGATCCACTCACGAAACTCTTATATGGAGCAAAACATGAAGGACATGTTTGTGCATTAGGGCTTCGATATTCTAGTGATTGGTCATGATCTGTTTCAAGTATCGTAATGGAACGAAGTGGTTCAAACTCATTAATATAATTATGGTTTAATTTATTTTGAGTTAAGTTCCTATTTTGCATATTTTATCCATGAATAAGTTATTATTCTAAATTCCGTAGTCGATCACATTTGTGGGAACAAGTGTGAGGTTTAGACTATTATGAACTTGGATTGGTATACGTTCATAGGTTGAATGTGGGGCAAGGTTGCTACCAAGGTTCATAGATATTTGTGGGATACAAATATTGGAAGACCCGCTCTCAAGATTTACTGTATGGAGCTTTTGTAGTTGATCACATGTAATCTTGAGTAAAGGAGAATATCACTGTATCCTCTGACCTGAGATACATATTGGGTTCAGATATTCACTGAATATCGTACCTTGATTCTTTCCTTCGCTATTCTGAGAAGGTAGCTCATAAGGGAGGCTTCAGGTATGGTACAAGGTGTAGTGTCTAGGACGTATGTAGTCAAGATGGAATTTGTCCCACTTATTCGTTGAGAGTCAGATGTCTAAGGCCTGATAAAGTTAAATCTATAAGAGAGTGATCACTCTATATCTCTTGGATTTAACATGACATCTAGGACAAAAGGATATAATGAAAGATTCACCTAATCATAATCGAGATGGGAACTCGAAAGGGATGATGTTATTGAATGGCACAAAGTCATAACATATTAGGGGTGATGGACGGTGTGTTAGGCTGTATCCATCACTTGCATTAATTTCTTATGTTTCTCGTGCAAGTGGGAGATTGAAGGTATTTCGTATGCCCGAGAGACATATTAAATTAACGTGGCTGACGTGTTATGATCCAAGTCGGGTCATACCCAATAAAAAACTTACCAACACCTTATATGTATTTAATCTTAACGAATGGGTCGTTGAATAAATACGCGACACTTGAATTTTAGAAAATCGGTTTTCTAAAATATTATTACTTGAGATAAATTATTAGGATAATTTATATGATAAGCATTCAAATATTTACAAGTTAAAGTAAGTTATATTGTGATACATTTCATAATTGTTTTATAAAATGTAAGTAATAAAAGGGCATGACATGATATGTAACAAGTTTTATTAAATAATGCAAGTTACATAATTTTGTAACATTTCCCCATGGGGGACGGTTTTGTTGAGACCAAGGGGGTCTCACCCATGCTTATTTTACTACTTTTAATGTGGCACAATATAATATACACATGCTTAACTTGTATACCTATGCTTTGACTCAAGTGATTTTCAAGACATGCATTCAAACATAACCACAACAAGAAAAACACTCTCATGCCTTGGTGAGCTGCATTCTGGCCGAAACTTTCAGCTAGAGGAGAGGGTTCTTGAGCTTGTTTGAAAGCTTGTTTTCAAGTGACAATAAATCCTAACCATAGCATTAGGTGTTGGGTAAAAGTTTGGGGTATTATCTCTTGAGGTTTCACCATTAGAAGCTAGCATTCATCATCATCTTTTGTTGTTGCTGCTGGCCAAAATTTCCAGCTCAAAGAAGTGGGTTTCAAGCTAGATTAACAAGGGTGTTGAGGTTATAAAGTCTAGCTAAAATAGGGGTGTTGTTGGAGGATCAAAAGCTTGAAGTTCTACACTTTTGTTCATCATCCTACTACCATTTTGGACAGCCCTTAAACTTAGTTTAAGGAGGTATTGAAACTCTATCTTTTCTTGTTAATTTGTAAGCTTATGTTCACAACTTGATCCAATTGGGATTTAACTTTAAATTGGTTTAAAGATTAACAAGTTAATTGGTAATTACACGCTTCCGGTTTTATGATTCTTAAAAGGTTTTAAGATATATGAACTTGTTAAATCCCAACACAATGAACTACATATGTAAAAATAAGACTACTAACTTAAGGATTTCGAAACGAGACATATATGTAACGATTATCGTTGTAACAACATTTAAATGTATATATATCATATTAAGATATATTAATATATCATAATATCATGATAATATAATACTTTAACATCTCATTAGATATAATAAACATTGGGTTAACAACATTTAACAAGATCGTTAACTTAAAGGTTTCAAATCAACATTTACATGTAACGACTAACGATGACTTAACGACTCAGTTAAAATGTATATACATGTAGTGTTTTAATATGTATTCATACACTTTTGAAAGACTTCAAGACACTTATCAAAATACTTCTACTTAACAAAAATGCTTACAATTACATCCTCGTTCAGTTTCATCAACAATTCTACTCGTATGCACCCGTATTCGTACACGTACAATACACAAATTTTAGATGTATGTACTATTGGTATATACACTCCAATGATCAGATTTTAGCAGTCCATGTGAGTCACCTAACACATGTAGGAACCATCATTTGGCAACTAGCATGAAATATCTCATAAAATTACAAAAATATGAGTAATCATTCATGACTTATTTACATGAAAACAAAATTACACATCCTTTATATCTAATCCATATACCAACGACCAAAAACACCTACAAACACTTTCATTCTGAAGGTATTTCGTATGCCCGAGAGACATATTAAATTAATGTGGCTGGTATGTTATGATCCAAGTCGGGTCATACCCAATAACAAACTTACCGACACCTTAAAACGTATTTAGTCTTGACGTTTGGGTCATTAAATAAATACGCGACACTTGGACTTTAGAAAATCGGTTTTCTAAAATATGATCACTTGAGATAAATTATTTGGATAATTTATATATAATTGTTTATAGGTTTAAATGATTATGTTGTGTTATATTTTATAAACACTTGTTTATAAAATGTGAAAGTAACAAAATAAATACATGTTTATATATATGTATCAAGTTTATATATATATATATAACATTATTATTTTATAAAATGAGTGTGCAGAATTTTTGGTCTTCAAGACAACATCCCATGCTCATTTGTTACTTCCAACACACACACAACTTTAGTGGTGCATGCTATTTACTTGAACCAAAGCTTGACCACTTCACTCAAGTTTTTCCTCCACATTTTTGAACTTAAAAATTCTGCACAAAACATCTCATTTTCTTGCTGCTGAATGCCGTGGCTATTGGGAGCCAAAAGGAGGTTCAAAGTTTGGTTTTTGTAAGGCTAATTCAAGTGTTAAGAAATCCTAACCTAAGTACAAGGTGTTGGTTATAAGTTTGGGGTATAACTACTTGAGGTTTCATAGTTTTGGAGCTCCATTCATCATCATCTTCATCATCATCTATCAACAAGCTAGGAGAAGGTATAAACACTTTCTTACTTGTAGTTTGTAAGCATATTTCATAACTTGATCCTAATTGGGTTTTAACTTTAATTGGTTAAAGATATACAAGTTTTAAATGGTAATACTTACATGCTTCCGCTTTAATTTGTTTCCTAAAATGTATTAAGTATTATGAAACTTGTTAAAACCCCAACAATGGTATCTAGAGCCGAAGTTGTTGAAATATGCTTCGAGATGATTTATTAAACCCACTATAATTTTGCATTCTATGAACATGCATGAAGTAGAATGTAAAATTTTCGGTTTTGGGTGGTTTGTCATTTTAGCCAAAATCACTTGTGATTCTGTGTTTCCAATCACTTGTGATTCTGTACTGCCGATCACTTGTGATTCTGTACTGCCAATCACTTGTGATTCTGTACTGCCGATCACTTGTGATTCTGCACTGCCAATCACTTGTGATTCTGTGTTGCAGATCACTTGTGATTCTGTGTTTCCAATCACTTGTGATTCTGTATTGCCTGTCACTTATGTTGATAATGTTCACAATCTAAGCCTTGACCTTGTGTTTGGTTGCATGCATGGTTGATTGATATTTATTCAATTGGTTTGTAATAATATTTATTCATTTGGCATGTAATAATTCATTTGGTTATGTAATTTATTTTATATTTGGTATGTAAAATAGATTAGGTTGTAATTTCATTTTTTAGACAAAATGTATTAGGATATATTTTGTAAAATGATGAAGAATGATGAAGACTTGAAGAACACATGAAGAAGCATTTGGATGCAAGGTTAAGTGGGAGATTTGAAATCTCCTACTTTGTGTTATAACCCCTTATCCGGTGGCATTTGTTTTCGGCTAAACAAATGTCTACCAAAATGGCTTGATTGTGAACATATTTGTTTTGCATGCATGGTTGTTTATTGTATGATTGTGGATTGTATGTTTGTATGCTACAAGTTAATCACACAAGTTAACAACAAGCTAAATGGAAATTTAATTGGTTAAATTATACATTAATTAACGACATGCAAAACGACAATTTAATTGGTTGAATTAAAAATGGCTAAAAGGACATTAATAAACGGTTATTAAGATCATGATTAGGATCATATATATAAAATGGTTTATGGACATGAAATTGGCTTTTCATAATGAACTAGACACCAAATGCATGTTGGTGTATGGCAAATGTTTTCTTAAACTAGAATTTATGAAAACTTAAAATCCCTTAACTAAAACAAGGTAAACAAGTTAAACGCCATCCTTTTGTGGAAACACTTAGACATATTAGGAATCTCTTGATGGGATAAAGGTCACCTAACCGTCATGAGTGAACTAATATGAATAAGGTACACTTCGCATACATGTGGGATAAAGGTCACCTAACCACTTGTATGTTAAGTCTACATGTTTACACAAGTAGGACGACTTGATTTAGGAATCATGAACTTAGGGTCACCGAAGCATGAGGAACAAATAGGCGTTGATGGGATAAATATGCCATGCAAAAGGATTGCATGATCCCATAACTTAGAAGTTGCAAAAGGATTGCAATTGTCACATAAATGACTACCTAGCTAAATCAAATAACGGGATAAAGGTCACCTAACCGAAATTTGATTTACCGTTGGATTCTAAGATTTAATAAAACAATTAAAAATAAAAGGGTATTGTTTATTAAATTTAAAATCGATACTTAAAAGGACTTTGTTAAATTTTGTAGATGGCCGCAAATAACAACAACATGCAAAATGCACCACTTAACCTAAACAACCTATCATTAAGGTCTCTCCTCGAGAAAGACAAACTCAACCATACGAACTTTATGGATTGGTTCCGTAATCTTAGGATTGTCCTCAAACTTGAGGACAAAGCGTATGTGTTGGAGGACCCTATTCCCGACCAACCGGATGAGGAAGATATAGAGGGCATGGCTTATTATGACAAGTATTGCGCCGATTCGGTGCAAGTCGCTTGTCTAATGCTTGGGACTATGATACCCGAACTCCAAAAGGATTTCGAACATCATAGTGCATATGACATGATTACGCAATTGAAGGAGATGTTCCTTCAACAAGCACGTGTCGAGCGCTTCGAAACGGTTCGAGCGCTACATGCATGTCGTATGGATGACACCCAATCCGTCTCCTCTTATGTCCTCAAAATGAAGAGCCTTATTGATCGTGCTAACCGTCTTAACCTAAACATATCAAATGAGTTAGCCACCGATCTTATCCTTAATTCCCTATCAAAAAGGTTTGATCAATTTGTAATTAATTACAATATGAATGGGATGGATAAGAGCATAGGTGAGCTTCACGGTATGCTTAGAACGGCGGAAACTAGCATGGGTAAAAGGGCTTTACCCGTGTTAGCAATCGATCAAGGTGGGTCCAAAGGTAACACCTCTAAGCCAAAGGTGGCTAAGAGAAAAGGACCCGCCTATCAAGGTAAAGGGAAGGGGAAGATGGTTACCCCAACCATCAACAAGGCCAAGAAGCAAAAGGTCACCGAGAAGGCAAACCCCAAGGAAGATCCATGTTTCGGTTGCGGTGAGATGGGTCATTGGAAACGAAACTGTCCGGTCTACCTTAAGGAGTTGAAGGACAAGAGGGATGCAGAGCAAACCTCAGGTAATATATATATGGTATATATAGAGCTAAGTATTACTTCTTCTAATACATGGGTATTAGACACTGGATGTGGAACTCATATTTGCAATTCTTTGCAGGGGTTCAAAAGAAGTGATCATAAGGCGGGAACATCAAGTCTCTATATGGGCAATGGTGCAAAGGTGCATGTTAAAGCTCAAGGAGATTTTATTTTGAAGCTTCCAAGCGGATTGGAACTTATTTTAGAAAATGTTTTTTATGCTCCGGATTTGTGTAGAAACATTATTTCTATTTCTCGCTTAAAACAATGTGGTTACGTTGTTAATTTTATTGATGATGATATTCATGTTTCTAAAGATAATGTATTCTATTTCAAGGCTTCGCCTTCAAATGGAATTTATGAATTGGTTCATGATGACACATCATCTAGTAGCTCAATGTACCATACAAGCACCAAGAAACTCAAAAGGGATTTGAGTGATTCCTACTTATGGCATTGTCGCCTTGGTCACATAAACAAGAACCGAATACATACACTTCAAAAGAGTGGACTTTTGAAATCAAATGAAATGGATTCGTTTGAAGTATGTGAATCTTGTTTACAAGGCAAGATGACTAAAGCACCTTTCAAAGGGACCTATGAAAGGGCTAAAGATTTATTGGGATTAATACATTCGGATGTATGTGGACCCTTTAAACCCATGACTAGGAAAGGTGAAAGATACTTTGTTACTTTCATTGATGACTTTAGTCGTTTCGGATATGTCTACTTATTAAGACACAAGGACGAAACGTTTGAAGCATTCAAAGAATATCAAAACGAAGTACAAAATCAACTCAATAAGACAATTAAGGTACTACGTACCGATAGAGGAGGTGAATACCTAAGCGATGCCTTCCAAGATCATCTTAGGAGTTGTGGGATTATCTCACAACTTACTCCACCCGGAACACCCCAACTTAATGGAGTTTCCGAAAGGAGGAACCGAACCCTAATGGATATGGTTCGATCTATGATGGCAAGAAGCTCGTTGCCTCTATCATTTTGGGGTTATTGTCTAAGCTCCGCGGCTCGTATTTTAAATATGGCCCCAACCAAGAAGGTGGAACGAACTCCTCATGAGATGTGGTTTGGAAAACCTCCTTCTCTTTCATACTTGAAAGTATGGGGATGTGAAGCTTATCCTAAGCGTTATGTAGCAAATAAGCTAAATGCTCGATCCACAAAGTGTATCTTCATAGGATATCCCAAAGATGACATGGGATATTACTTCTATGATCCATCCGAGCAAACCGTATTTGTTGCTCGGAAAGCGGAATTCCTTGAAACCAAGTTCCTTATGGAAGGTGATGGTGAAAGGAAGATAGATCTTGTAGAGGTACAAGATCAAGCCGATGATACACAATTGGTTGGCACTAGTACTCAACATGAGGATGTTGAAAATGATCAAATAGATGATCAAGGTACACAAGACGTTCGAAGATCTAGTAGGATTAGTAATCCTCCCGAGAGATATGGGTTTCTCGTGGAAGGTTGCTATACGGTTGATTTGGATGAACCGACAAACTACAAAGATGCTTTATCAAGAATTGATAAAGATAAATGGCAGGAAGCCATGAACGCCGAGATGCAATCCATGTATGAAAACCAAGTTTGGGAACTTGTTGTGCAACCTCCTAGCTCCAAGCTAGTTGATTGCAAATGGCTTTTCAAGAAGAAAACCGACATACATGGAAACTTGGATACATACAAAGCTAGACTTGTAGCAAAAGGTTTCACTCAAACTCAAGGGGTTGATTATGATGAAACTTTCTCGCCAGTGGCAATGCTAAAGTCTATTAGGATATTATTTGCCATTGCTGCTCACTATGACTATGAAATATGGCAAATGGATGTCAAAACCGCTTTCCTAAATGGATATCTTGAGGAAGATGTCTATATGGTACAGCCCGAAGGTTTTGTTGATCCGAAAAATCCTAAAAAGGTATGCAAGTTGAAGAAATCAATCTACGGATTGAAACAAGCATCTAGAATGTGGAATCATCGCTTTAATGAAGAGGCAAAGAAATTTGGCTTCATTAAAAATGGTGATGAAGCTTGTGTGTACAAGAAGGCTAGTGGGAGCTCTATAATGTTCCTTGTGCTATATGTGGATGATATATTATTATTTGGGAATGATATTACCACAATGCAAGGAGTCAAAACTTGGCTAAAGAGTTGCTTCTCCATTAAGGATCTTGGAGACGCACAATACATATTGGGGATAGGGATCTATAGGAATAGATCCAAGAGATTGATAGGTTTAAGTCAAAGTACATACATTGATAAAATCTTGAAAAGGTTCAAGATGGAAAACTCTAAGAAAGGTTTGGTACCTATTCAAAGAGGAACCGTTCTCAATTCATCTCAGTGTCCTACCACGAAAGATGAACAAGAGAGAATGAAGAAAGTCCCATACGCATCTGCTATTGGGTCTATCATGTATGCGATGATATGTACTAGACCGGATGTGTCATGCGCTCTAAGCTTGACAAGTAGATACCAGAATAACCCAGGAAACAGTCATTGGATTGCTGTTAAAAGTATATTGAAATACCTTAGGAGAACTAAGGATATGTTTCTAATATATGGGTCTGGTGAGGAGGAACTCGCCGTAAAAGGTTACGTGGACGCGAGTTTCCAAACTGATCGAGATGACTCTCGATCACAATCCGGTTATGTCTTCATGTTAAATGGTGGTGCGGTCTCTTGGAAGAGTTCGAAACAGGAGGTTGTTGCGTTATCCACTACAGAGTCGGAGTACATTGCCGCCTCACTGGCAGCTCAGGAAGCTGCATGGATGAAGAAATTCATCGACGACTTAGGAGTGGTCCCTTCCATTCAGGACCCTCTTGAGATCTTTTGTGACAACGAGGGTGCGATTGCTCAAATCAAGGAACCTCGTGCTCATCAAAAGACTCGTCACATTGAGCGGAGATTCAACTACATCAGGGATGAGGTTGAAAAGGGAAAGATATGTATTCACAAAGTTCACACAGATCATAATGTTGCGGATCCACTCACGAAGCTTTTACATGGGCCAAAACATGAGGGACATGTTTGTGCGTTAGGGCTTCGATATTCTAGTGATTGGAATTAATCTACTTTATGTATTGTAACGGAACGAATTAGTTCAAACTCATTAATATAATTATGGTATTAATTTAATTATGAGTCATGTTCCAATTTAGCATATTTCATCCATGAATAAACTATTATTCTAAATTCCGTAGTTGATCACATTTGTGGGAACAAGTGTGAGGTTTAGACTATTATGAACTCGGATTGGTATACATTCATAAGTTGAATGTGGGGCAAGGTTGCAACCAAGGTTCATAGATATTTGTGGGAAACAAATATTGGAAGACCCGCTCTCAAGAATTACTGTATAGAACTTTTGAGGTTGATCACATGTGATCTTGAGTAAAGGCGAATATCATTGTATCCTCTGACCTGAGATACATATTGGGTTCAGATATTCACCAAGTACTGTACCTTGATTCTTTCCTTCGCTATTCTGAAACATGGTAGTACATAAGGAAGAACTCAGGTATATTACAAAGTGTATATCTAGGACGTATGTAGTCAAGATGGAATTTGTCCCTCTTATTCGTTGAGAGTCAGATGTCTAAGGCCTGAAAAGTTAAATCTATAAGAGAGTGATCACTCTGTATCTCCTGGATTTGACATGACATCTAGGATGAAAGGATATTATGAAAGATTCACCTATTCATATTCGAGATGGGACTCGAAAGGGATGATGTTATTGAATGGCACAAAGTCATAACATATTGGGGGTGATGGACGGTCGTTAGGTGGTATCCATCACTTGCATTAATTTCTTATGTTTCTCGTGCAAGTGGGAGATTGAAGGTATTTCGTATGCCCGAGAGACATATTAAATTAATGTGGCTGGTATGTTATGATCCAAGTCGGGTCATACCCAATAACAAACTTACCGACACCTTAAAACGTATTTAGTCTTGACGTTTGGGTCATTAAATAAATACGCGACACTTGGACTTTAGAAAATCGGTTTTCTAAAATATGATCACTTGAGATAAATTATTTGGATAATTTATATATAATTGTTTATAGGTTTAAATGATTATGTTGTGTTATATTTTATAAACCCTTGTTTATAAAATGTGAAAGTAACAAAATAAATACATGTTTATATATATGTATCAAGTTTATATATATATATATAACATTATTATTTTATAAAATGAGTGTGCAGAATTTTTGGTCTTCAAGACAACATCCCATGCTCATTTGTTACTTCCAACACACACACAACTTTAGTGGTGCATGCTATTTACTTGAACCAAAGCTTGACCACTTCACTCAAGTTTTTCCTCCACATTTTTGAACTTAAAAATTCTGCACAAAACATCTCATTTTCTTACTGCTGAATGCCGTAGCTATTGGGAGCCAAAAGGAGGTTCAAAGTTTGGTTTTTGTAAGGCTAATTCAAGTGTTAAGAAATCCTAACCTAAGTACAAGGTGTTGGTTATAAGTTTGGGGTATAACTACTTGAGGTTTCATAGTTTTGGAGCTCCATTCATCATCATCTTCATCATCATCTATCAACAAGCTAGGAGAAGGTATAAACACTTTCTTACTTGTAGTTTGTAAGCATATTTCATAACTTGATCCTAATTGGGTTTTAACTTTAATTGGTTAAAGATATACAAGTTTTAAATGGTAATACTTACATGCTTCCGCTTTAATTTGTTTCCTAAAATGTATTAAGTATTATGAAACTTGTTAAAACCCCAACACATTCTTCAATTTTCTTGATCTAAGTGATCTCTCTCAAGTTCTATCTTCAAGTTCTAAGTGTTCTTCATAAATTCTATAAGTTCTAGTTTCATAAAATCAAGAATACTTCCAAGTTTGCTAGGTTACTTCCAATCTTGTAAAGTGATCATCCAACTTCAAGAAATCTTTCTTATTTACAATAATATATTTTTCTAATACAAGGTAATACTCATATTCAAACTTTGATTCAATTTCTATAACTATAACAATCTTATTTCGAGTGAAAATCTTACTTGAACTTGTTTTCGTGTCATGATTCTGCATCAAGAACTTTCAAACCATCTAAGGATCCTTTGAAGCTAGATCTATTTTTCTCATTTCTAGTAGGTTTATCCACAAAACTTGAGGTAGTAATGATGTTCATAACATCATTCGATTCATATATATAAAACTACCTTATTCGAAGGTTTAAACTTGAAATCACTAGAACATAGTTTAGTTAATTCTAAACTTGTTCGCAAACAAAAGTTAATCCTTCTAACTTGACTTTTAAAATCAACTAAACACATATTCTATATCTATATGATATGCTAACTTAATGATTTAAAACCACAAAACACGAAAAACACCCTAAAACCGAATATACGCCGTTGTAGTTACACCGCGGGATGTTTTGGGTTAGTTAATTAAAAACTATGATAAATTTTGATTTAATAGTTGTTCTTTTGGAAAAATGATTTTTCTTATGAACATGAAACTATATCCAAAAATCATGGTTAAACTCAAAGTGGAAGTATGTTTTCCAAAATGGTCATTTAGACGTCGTTCTTTCGACTGAAATGACTACCTTTACAAAAACGACTTGTAACCTGTAATTTCGACTATAAACTTATAATTTTTCTGTATAGATTCATAAACTTAAGTTCAATATGAAACCATAGCAATTGGATTCACTCAAAACGGATTTAAAACGAAGAAGTTATGGGTAAAACAAGATTGGTTATTTTTGCTTGTTGTAGCTACGTGAAAATTGGTAACAAATCTATATTAATCATATCCTAGCTAACTTATATTGTATTATACATGTATTCTAATATATTATGTAATCTTGGGATACCATAGACACGTATGCAAATGTTTTGACATATCATATTGACCCATCTATATATATTATTTGGAACAACCATAGACACTCTATATGCAGTAATGTTGGAGTTAGCTATACAGGGTTGAGGTTGATTCCAAAAATATATATAGTTTGAGTTGTGATCTAGGCTGAGACATGTATACACTGGGTCGTGGATTGATTCAAGAAAATATATATCGATTTATTTCTGTACATCTAATTATGGATAACTAGTTGTAGGTTACTAAGAAGGACAGCTGACTTAATAAACTTAAAACAGTAAAACATATTAAAAATGTGGTAAATATATTTTGAACATACTTTGATATATATGTACATATTTGTTATAGGTTCGTGAATCGACCAGTGGCCAAGTCTTACTTTCCGACGAAGTAAAAATCTGTGAAAGTGAGTTATAGTCTCACTTTTAAAATCTAATAAGTTGGGATGAGAATACAAGCAGTTTTATAAATGTTTTATGAAATAGACACAAGTAAATGAAACTACATTATATGGGTGAATGATCGAAGCCGAATATGCCCCGTTTGCTTGGTAGCCTAAGAATTAGTAAACCGATCTACTAATTGACGCGAATCCTAAAGATAGATCTATTGGGCCTAACGAACCACATCCAAAGTACCGGATGCTTTAGTACTTTGAATTCATTTTTATCATGTCCGAAGGATTTTCCGGAATGATAGGGGATATTCTTATATGCATCTTGTTAATGTCGGTTACCAGGTGTTCACCATATGAATGATTTTTATCTCTATGTATGGGATGTATATTAAAATATGAAATCTTGTGGTCTATTATTATGATTTGATAATATATAGGTTAAACCTATAACTCACCAACATTTTTGTTGACGTTTTAAGCATGTTTATTCTTAGGTGATTATTAAGAGCTTCCGCTGTTGCATACTAAAATAAGGACAAGATTTGGAGTCCATGCTTGTATGATATTATGTAAAAACTGCATTCAAGATACTTATTTTTGATGTAATATATTTTTATTGTAAACCATTATGTAATGGTCGTGTGTAAACGGTATATTTTAGATTATCATTATTTGATAATCTACGTAATGCTTTTTAAACCTTTATAGATAAAATAAAGGTTATGGTTGTTTTAAAAATGAATGCAGTCTTTGAAAAAAGTCTCATATAGAGGTCAAAACCTCGCGACGAAATCAATTAATATGGAACGTTTATAATCAATATGAACGGGACATTTCAATTAACACCACTACATTGACTAAAAACCCTTTTCAAAACCAATCCAAATCAAATACAAAATCACTTAAAACCCCTAACTTAATTGTCAAGATCACTAAAGGCGTTGAATCATAAATTGAATCACATATCAAATAACTAAGATAGTTTAACAATCTATGTAATCAAAATGAAGCTTAAAATAAACTTAGCAATGGTTCTTCAATAAAACTCAACAATAAATACTCATTCAAACATCAAATTAGATAATTAGGGAAAATCCAAGCATTGAGTTTCATAATCAAGTGAACATAAAGGAATCTAAGCTAACGTAACTAAATAACCAAGAACTAAATCAAACAAAACACAAGTATTAATCATTACAACTAGATAAAATAAGAACAAGTGCTAAAAAGGAAGGAAATTACAAAAATGGAGAATGGATGATGGAGATCTAGTATCTAGCTTAACTAGTCTTCAACTTGGATCATAAATTTGAAAGGATCCGTCCTAATCCATCTGGACGAAGTCACCAACATCTGGTTCCATTGAGATGATCGACTCCAAATAATGTCTTTAAAATGAGCAAATGCACAGCGGAATGTTTCTTTCATACCTGAGAATAAACATCCTTTCAAGTGTCAACCTAAAGGTTGGTGAGTTCATAGGTTTATCATAACAATCATTTCAATATATTAATAGACCACAAGAATTTCCGTTTATAAATATATGTACACTCGCAAGTGTATAAAAGTATTCTATGAGCTGTAGGCACCCGGTAACAAGCCTTAACATTCATGTTTTACCCTCTGAAGTACACCAGATCAGGTATGTTTAAAATAACCTCGAAGTACTAAAGCATCCCATAGTCAGGATGGGGTTTGTCAGGCCCAATAGATCTATCTTTAGGATTCGCGCCTACCGTACATAGACAAGTAGTTTAATGTTACCAAGCTAAGGGTATATTTCTGGTTTAAACCCACGTAGAATTTGTTTTAGTACTTGTGCCTATTTTGTAAAACATTTATAAAACATCGCATGTATTGATGTTGGTGGTAATGTTGGTGCTGGTGATGTTGCTGAAGCTGGTACATCTTGAACCATATTTTCCAAGACTACAACTCGGGCGCGAACCTCGTTGACTTATTATATTATTCCGGGATGATTGTCGGTAGGAACGAGCGAATGAATAAGGTTGGGGATTTTGGATATTATATAATCATTGCGAGATATCCTGGAAATGAGGGTAAATATGGTGTTTCGGACTGGTTCGCTGATAAGTGTTTCAGGTTCATTGTCCAGAGGTGAATTCGGTTGGTGGAAAGGATCGCCTTCTTCACATCTCCATTGATTAACGAACCCATCAGATGAATTGGGGATGGGTGATTGGTTGAATTCATTCTGATGATGTTGCTTCCGGAGCTTAGGTGAACATCCATGTCGGAATAGCTGTCGGGTTCCGAAGAACTTGAACTAGTGACGAGTTCCATTTCGTACGATTGAGTAAAGGATTTTCCATTATGAAATGATTTCCGGCTATCGGACGCTATTCTAATTACATAGAATATCTATATATATGGAGCAAAAGATTTCGTAGATTACGGAGGAATTTATGGAATGTGTCAGGCAAAGTTTACAGTAACAGATACGCTAAGATATGAATTTTGTCTATACACTATTCATGCAATCAATGCAGTAAGATGTGTTTAGACTAAGAATGATAAGTAGGTAATTTTCGACACGAAATGATAAGCAAAACTTTTGACATGCAGACACGGTCGAAGTCCAGACTCACTAATGCATCTAAGCAACTATCAGTTAGACACACTAATGCACGACCTGGTTCGCTAAGACCACCGCTCTGATACCAACTGAAAGGACCCGTCCCAATCCATCTGGACGAAGTCTCCAACATCTGGTTCCATTGCGATGATCGACTCCAAATAAAGTCTTTAAAATGAGCAAATGCACAGCGGAATATTTATTTCATACCTGAGAATAAACATGCTTTCAAGTGTCAACCAAAAGGTTGGTAAGTTCATAGGTTTATCATAACAATCATTTCAATATATTAATAGACCACAAGAATTTCCGTTTATAAATATATGTACACTCGCAAGTGTATAAAGTATTCTATGCGATGTAGGCACCCGGTAACAAGCCTTAACATTCATGTTTTACCCTGTGAAGTACACCAGATCAGGTGTGTTTAAAATAAACTCGAAGTACTAAAGCATCCCATAGTCAGGATGGGGTTTGTCAGGCCCAATAGATCTATCTTTAGGATTCGCGCCTACCGTACATAGACAAGTAGTTTAATGTTACCAAGCTAAGGATATATTTCTGGTTTAAACCCACGTAGAATTTGTTTTAGTACTTGTGCCTATTTTGTAAAACATTTATAAAACAACGCATGTATTCTCAGCCCAAAAATATATATATGCAAAAGCAATTAAAAAGGGAGCAAATGAAACTCACCTAATGTATTTTGTAGTAAAAATACATACTACTATATTGAACAATGCAGGGTTAGCCTCGGATTCACGAACCTATACCATTTGTATATTTATTAATATGCATAATTTGTAATCGAGCAAATATACTATTATTAGTGATGTAATTCATTTATATAGTAGATTAATAAGTTTCTGTATATATATTCTCATTTCACATATATAGATATATTAATATAGTTAAGTTATATGTGTTAAATATATATATATATATATATATATATATATATATATATATATATATATATATATTTATAAAATCTTTATTTTTATGCTTATAAGTTTAATAATGTCATTAATACTTTTATTTTCATAATTGTAATTATAATAATGATATAGGTAATACTGATAATGATATTAATAGTAATTTTAGAAAGAAAAAAAATAATACTTTTAATAACAATGATAATTTTTAATAGTTTTAATTAGAAATTTTCAGTAATCATAAGGTATTACTAATATTAGTGTTTAACTGATAAGTCGATTAATGATACTTTGTAATATTAACAATAATGATATTACTAATAATCATACCTATGTTAATGATAATAATAAGAAATAGCGATAATAATAATAGAAAAAAATGATATTTTTAATAATTATATTAGTTTTTAATTAAAATGATATGCTTAATAATAATGAGGATGAAAATAATAGTTTTGATAATAATTCCTAATACTTAATAATAATCTTAGTAATACTTATAAAAATACTAATGTTAATAATGTTCTAATACTTATATATATAAATATGATATAATTAATAATAATAACTATATTACTAACAATATCAACAGTAATAATAGTCATAATATTAATAATGATACTTAATATGATAATAATGATCATATTAATAATAATAATAATAATAATAATGATAATAATAATAATATTGATAATTAAGACTACCTTAAGCAGATTCCTTAACAAAAAGAATATGGCTGTATTTTCCCACAAAAAGAATATGGCAGTGACCAGCCTCGACCCTGTGACCTCTCGTTGAAACACAAACATACAAAACCCTCCTTCTAATTTCGTTTTTCTGGTTTAAAACACCAATTAATTTCTTTAAAACTCTTTTCTGTTATCACCTTCTTCACCATAAATTTCCAATTCAATCTCAGTTCTATTCTAGTTAGTAACACATTATTTACTTAGTTTTAGGATCTAAGATAAAATATCTACAACCTCAATGTAATTTGATTCGATTACATAAGCAGATTAAACAGAAATAAGTAGCAGCAGTACTTTGAAAACCCATATGAACCAGAAATCGAATTGAGAATTAGAGATTGTTTTAGACTATAATCCCAACATGAAAAATACTATAAATAATCTTTAGAAACTTTTTGAATCATTAATTGATTCAGAAACAAAACACAGAGTTCGAATTTGTTGATGAACACATACGTTGACTTTTTGAACTAAATCTTTGACTCAGGAAATTTGATCTCGTTAAGAAAAATTAAGAGTTGAATCCTTCCAGATAGTTTGAATGGAAGGTTCCTAACATGATATTAATAAAGGTTTTTGAAATTATACACAAATTCGATGTTTTGTGAAAATTAATCAAGAACAGAGCTACGTGGTGTGTTTTTCAATTTGACTCTTGATTTTGCTGTTTTTAAAATCGAATTACATTAGCTGAGTTCTATATGGATGTTTTCAAATATGCTTACAGCTAATATAACATAATTTGCATTTGTTTGC
The DNA here is from genome assembly GCF_046630445.1 of Rutidosis leptorrhynchoides. NCBI lineage: Eukaryota > Viridiplantae > Streptophyta > Magnoliopsida > Asterales > Asteraceae > Rutidosis > Rutidosis leptorrhynchoides. The sequence goes on along the minus strand of NC_092341.1, from coordinate 206,906,217 downwards.
TAGTTCCATTAGTTTGACAATCTTGATTCTGTCAAAAGAAAAATCAAGACAAATATACTCGGCCCAAATTTGATTTTTGTTTGTTAATATGACTAATGTGTGATGATTTTTACTGGTTTACAGCTATACCTCACTTTAGGAAACAGTTTGATAACATGTTAAACAGATTCGTACAAATGACTCAATTTTTATAGATTTTATTCGATTAATATAAATAAATACATAATATATTAATGTTAATTTTTAACACTGTTTATAATAATAATAAAAATACTTATATTATTATTTATTAGTAATATTGTTCTTAGTGATGTTTAAAAATATTTATAATGATATTGATGATAAAATATCAATGCTAATAGTAGAATTATTAATAATAATAATATTGAAATAATACTTTTAGTGTTAATATTTAGTGATATTAATAAAATTACTATTTATACTAGAAATCAATTTACATGTTCAAATTCTTATATCTATATATTATATCTTATAATAATATTAATAATACAAATAATAATATTATTATTATGAATAATGATAATGAGATTTATATAACAAATTATGCTTATTAGATCTCATATATATAGATATTTATTTATTTATTTATTTTACTAATGTATTATTTATTTTGTAAATTACTTTACATGTTTAGATCAAATGATCAAATGATATTATATTAATACAAATTAATGTATACATACATACATACATACATACATACATACATACATACATACATACATACATACATACATATATATATATATATATATATATATATATATATATATATATATATATATATATATATATATATATATATATATATATATATATATATATATATATATATATATATATCTACATATTTATTTACACCCAATTGTTCGTGAATCGTCGAGAATAGTCAAAGGTTCACTAAATCCATATAAATAGTTCAAAGGTCAAATGTATGCATGAACATAGTTCAAAGTTTATAAGATTTCAATATTACAGACTATTGCTTATTGTGTCAGAATCATATAGGATTAAGTTTAAATTTGGTCGGAAATTTTTGGGTCGTCACAGTACCTACCCGTTAAAGAAATTTCGTCTCGAAATTTGATCGAGGTTGTCATGGCTAACATTAATAATGTTTTCATGACTCATAGGAGTTGGAATTTAGAATTTTATCATCATTGAGTAATATGGATAAAACAATTCGATTATTCGAAGAGTATGAATGAAGCTATCGTAAAAGAGTAAAATGAGGAAAATCAAGTTTATCTTAACTTTTGATGTAGTTCCGTTTGAATTCAGAAAATAAGGTGTGTCTTGACTTTTGACGTTGTCTTGGTTGAATTCCGGAATTCAAGGGATTTCAGGAAATCTTCTAATAAAAAAGAAAATATATTAGCACGAATTATTTGCAACTGTTGGAATTATGGAAGAACAGAAATATCAAGGAAAAATTTCCGTGATATGCTTAAAGATTAAGTAGAATGAAAGAGTCGTGTAACATGGCACATGATGAGGGTATGATCTACTGTGAACCATCATCACATCCCATTAAAAATTCAGCATGACTTACTGTAATATAATCACGTTGGCCAAGCGCCATTATATTATACTAACTCATGCTTCAATTCCCAACACTTCTCCACAATTCATTCATAATTTATACTTAAATTTTACAGAAGTTTACAATATAATAAAATACAGAAAACACGAAGAGGTAGATAATTTCGGACAAGAATATTTATGAAAATATCCTCAGAAATATCAAAGATATTTATGATGATATTTTGGGAATTTCTAAGTAAGAAGGTTGATGAAGAAAAACTTTCCGCAAGATTTTAACATGACATCGGAGCAAGATACTCTCTAAAGATTTCATCGGATCCAAAATTACATGGATTCTTTGAATATAGGGTTTGGTCCCTGTATTTTTCCTTGGTCTCCTTCATGGTTAGCTCAATCCATTTTTCAGTACCAAATTTTCTATCGAGCGTTCCCACCACTCCATTCTTTTATCATCAAACTCTTGACCATTAAGACCATCTACAACATGCTGCTTCGTGGGCATTTTCAACGTTAACGAATCTGAATCATCGGTTATCAAACCGAGGTGGTTTTAAGAGAATTGTGTTTTTAGATGATTAAACGCTGATGGTAATATGGTGGAATATAAGAGGTTCTCCGGTAACAATAAATGAGCACGCATATATATCAAGGTTATAATAAGGCTGTTTTGTATGAAAAGTCGAAGTCGTCTTGATGGAGCTGTGACAAAATTGGCTATTTTGAAGAAGAACTACAAAGTTATTTTAGGTATTAATAACACTAAAGGAATTAGCACAGCTACATGTTAAATGTTTACTCAGGTTCTGAGTGTTTTCAGGTGCATAACTATATGCATCAATCCTTTCTTCCGTAGATGAAGTGCGGTTGGTTCATCTTCTCGATTGAGGTGTTTTCAAGAATCATGAAAGGTTTGAACGCAGATTGTAATCGTCAAGATACATATGAGGTTTAAAATGAAATCAAGTGGCAAACTTGAAGAAATTTTTACTTTCATATGTTATAATCAATATTTTAATTCATTTTAATTGTCCAATGTTATTAGTCCACAGTTAACAGTCCAATAATTCATATATAATTTAATATATAATATTCGAATTAATTAATACGTATCGTGACCCGTGTACATGTCTCAGACTCGATCACAACTCAAACTATATATATTATTGTAGAATCAATCTCAACCCTGTATAGAGAACTCGATCATTACTGCATATAGAGTGTCTATGGTGATTCCAAATAATATATATAGATGCGTCGATATGATATGTTAAAACCTTGTATACGTGTCCCGATATTTAAAGTGCGTAAAATAAATAACAGAAATTAAATGACGATAATTAAAATTGCGAGAATGTAAATTGCGATAATTAAATTGCGGTAAATAAAATGTAATCAGTTAGCTAGGAACAGTTAGCGTGGATTCTTAACAATATTTCAATTAGTTAATTCATTTGTTTCTATCAAATTTTATTTTGTCCAATGTTTTTCTTCATTATGCCCCTTGTTGGATTCTGAAATGTCAAAATCCAAATATGAAATTGAATGAAAATGGTTATTCTGTGGTGAACGGATTCATATATCTGTAGATGTAAGTAGAATAGTAAATGACTATTGAATCAGATTCGTCGAATGTACAGTGTAACTTATTAAAGTGAAATCTAAATATTCCTCGGTATTAGCTACCCGTTAAAATATTTTCACCATTAACAGTTTGTACGAAAGAATTTTTAATTACAATCTTTATGAAAATATACTTGTATATATATTTTCTTCAGATGCAATCATGGATTTAATGAGTTAATATGATATTAAACTCATTTGATTTACGTTAGAACAAGAATATATAATCTCTAAAATATTAGAGATTACATATTCGCCATGTCAAACGAAGATAAACGATGTAGAACGATTTGTAGAACGATAATTATACTCGAGGTACAGAATGAGATGTTGAGGCGTGTGATGTTGAAACTTAGGTTGTTGGTGATACTGGTATTGATGTTGGTGGTACTGTTGGTGCTGGTGATGTTGCTGAAGCTGGTACGTCTTGCACCATATTTTCCAAGACTACAACTCAGGCGCGAAGCTCGTTGACTTATTATATTATTCCGAGATGATTGTCGGTAGGAACGAGCGAATGAATAAGGTTAGGGATTTTGGATATTATATAATCATTGTGAGATATCCTGGAAATGAGGGTAAATATGGTGTTTCGGATTGGTTCGCTGATAAGTGTTTCAGGTTCATTGTCCAGAGGTGAATTCGGTTGGTGGAAAGGATCGCCTTCTTCGCATCTCCATTGATTAACGAACCCATAAGATGAATTGGGGATGGCCGATTGGTTGAATTCATTCTGATGATGCTGCTTCCGGAGCATAGGTGAACATCCATGTCGGAATAGCTGTCGGGTTCCGAAGAACTTGAACTAGTGACGAGTTCCATTTAGTATGATTGAGTAAAGGATTTTTCGATATGAAATGATTTCCGGCTATCGGATGCTATTCTAATTACATAGAATATCTATATATATGGAGCAAAAGATTTCGTAGATTACGGAGGAATTTACGGAATGTGTCAGGCAAAGTTTACAGTAACAGATACGCTAAGATATGAATTTTGTCTATACACTATTCATGCAATCAATGTAGTAAGATGTGTTTAGACTAAAAATGATAAGCAGGTAATTTTCGACACGAAATGATAAGCAAAACTTTTGACATGCAGACACGGTCGAAGTCCAGACTCACTAATGGCTCTAAGCAACTATAAGTTAGACACACTAATGCAAGAGCTAGTTCACTAAGACCACCGCTCTGATACCAACTGAAAGGACCCGTCCTAATCCATCTGGACGAAGTCACCAACATCTGGTTCCATTACGATTATCGACTCCAAATAATGTCTTTAAAATGAGCAAATGCACCCTGAAATGTTTCTTTCATACCTGAGAATAAACATGCTTTCAAATGTCAACCAAAAGGTTAGTGAGTTCATAGGTTTATCATAACAATCATTTCAATATATTAATAGACCACAAGAATTTCAGTTTATAAATATATGTACACTCGCAAGTGTATAAAAGTATTCTATGAGCTGTAGGCACCCGGTAACAAGCCTTAACATTCATGTTTTACCCTCTGAAGTACACCAGATCAGGTGTGTTTAAAATAACCTCGAAGTACTAAAGCATCTCATAGTCAGGATGGGGTTTGTTAGGCCCAATAGATCTATCTTTAGGATTCACGCTTACAGTACATAGACAAGTAGTTTAATGTTACCAAGCTAAGGGTATATTTCTGGTTTAAACCCACGTAGAATTTGTTTTAGTACTTGTGCCTATTTTGTAAAACATTTATAAAACAGCGTATGTATTCTCAGCCCAAAAATATATATATGCAAAGGCAATTAAAAATGGAGCAAATGAAACTCACCTAATGTATTTTGTAGTAAAAATATATACTACTATATTGAACAATGCAGGGTTGGCCTCGGATTCACGAACCTATACCATTTGTATATTTATTAATATGCATAATTTGTAATCGAGCAAATATACTATTATTAGTGATCTAATTCATTTATATAGTAGATTAATAAGTTTCTGTATATATATTCTCATTTCACATATATAGATATATTAATATAGTTAAGTTATATGTGTTATATATATATATATATATATATATATATATATATATATATATATATATATATATATATATATATATATATATATATATATATATATATATATATATATATGTATATATATATATATATATATATTTATGCTTATAACTTTAATAATGTCATTAATACTTTTATTTTCATAATCGTAATTATAATAATGATAAAGGTAATACTGATAATGATATTAATAGTAATTTTAGAAAGAAAAAAAAAAATACTTTTAATAACAATGATAATTTTTAATAGTTTTAATTAGAAATTTTCAGTAATCATAAGGTATTACTAATATTAGTGTTTAACTGATAAGTCGATTAATGATACTTTGTAATATTAACAATAATGATATTACTAATAATCATACATATGTTAATGATAATAATAATTCTTTTGTTGAAAGAAATAGCTATAATAATAATAGAAAAAAATGATATTTTTAATAATTATATTAGTTTTTAATTAAAATGATATGCTTAATAATAATGAGGATGTAAATAATAGTTTTGATAATAATTCCTAATACCAAGAACTAAATCAAACAGTTCACAAGTATTAATCATTACAACTAGATAAAATAAGAACAAGTGCTAAAAAGGAAGGAAATTACAAAAATGGAGAATGGATGATGGAGATCTAGTATCTAGCTTAACTAGTCTTCAACTTGGATCATAAATTTGAAAGGATCCGTCCTAATCCATCTGGACGAAGTCACCAACATCTGGTTCCATTGAGATGATCGACTCCAAATAATGTCTTTAAAATGAGCAAATGCACAGCGGAATGTTTCTTTCATACCTGAGAATAAACATGCTTTCAAGTGTCAACCTAAAGGTTGGTGAGTTCATAGGTTTATCATAACAATCATTTCAATATATTAATAGACCACAAGAATTTCCGTTTATAAATATATGTACACTCGCAAGTGTATAAAAGTATTCTATGAGCTGTAGGCACCCGGTAACAAGCCTTAACATTCATGTTTTACCCTCTGAAGTACACCAGATCAGGTGTGTTTAAAATAACCTCGAAGTACTAAAGCATCCCATAGTCAGGATGGGGTTTGTCAGGCCCAATAGATCTATCTTTAGGATTCGCGCCTACCGTACATAGACAAGTAGTTTAATGTTACCAAGCTAAGGGTACATTTCTGGTTTAAACTCACGTAGAATTTGTTTTAGTACTTGTGCCTATTTTGTAAAGCATTTATAAAACATCGCATGTATTGATGTTGGTGGTAATGTTGGTGCTGGTGATGTTGCTGAAGCTGGTACATCTTGAACCATATTTTCCAAGACTACAACTCGGGCGCGAAGCTCGTTGACTTATTATATTATTCCGGGATGATTGTCGGTAAGAACGAGCGAATGAATAAGGTTGGGGATTTTGGATATTATATAATCATTGCGAGATATCCTGGAAATGAGGGTAAATATGGTGTTTCGGACTGGTTCGCTGATAAGTGTTTCAGGTTCATTGTCCAGAGGTGAATTCGGTTGGTGGAAAGGATCGCCTTCTTCACATCTCCATTGATTAACGAACCCATCAGATGAATTGGGGATGGGTGATTGGTTGAATTCATTCTGATGATGCTGCTTCCGGAGCTTAGGTGAACATCCATGTCGGAATAGCTGTCGGGTTCCGAAGAACTTGAACTAGTGACGAGTTCCATTTCGTACGATTGAGTAAAGGATTTTCCATTATGAAATGATTTCCGGCTATCGGACGCTATTCTAATTACATAGAATATCTATATATATGGAGCAAAAGATTTCGTAGATTACGGAGGAATTTATGGAATGTGTCAGGCAAAGTTTACAGTAACAGATACGCTAAGATATGAATTTTGTCTATACACTATTCATGCAATCAATGCAGTAAGATGTGTTTAGACTAAGAATGATAAGTAGGTAATTTTCGACACGAAATGATAAGCAAAACTTTTGACATGCAGACACGTTCGAAGTCCAGACTCACTAATGCATCTAAGCAACTATCAGTTAGACACACTAATGCAAAACCTGGTTCGCTAAGACCACCGCTCTGATACCAACTGAAAGGACCCGTCCCAATCCATCTGGACGAAGTCTCCAACATCTGGTTCCATTGCGATGATCGACTCCAAATAAAGTCTTTAAAATGAGCAAATGCACAGCGGAATATTTCTTTCATACCTGAGAATAAACATGCTTTCAAGTGTCAACCAAAAGGTTGGTAAGTTTATAGGTTTATCATAACAATCATTTCAATATATTAATAGACCACAAGAATTTCCGTTTATAAATATATGTACACTCGCAAGTGTATAAAGTATTCTATGCGATGTAGGCACCCGGTAACAAGCCTTAACATTCATGTTTTACCCTGTGAAGTACACCAGATCAGGTGTGTTTAAAATAACCTCGAAGTACTAAAGCATCCCATAGTCAGGATGGGGTTTGTCAGGCCCAATAGATCTATCTTTAGGATTCGCGCCTACTGTACATAGACAAGTAGTTTAATGTTACCAAGCTAAGGATATATTTCTGGTTTAAACCCACGTAGAATTTGTTTTAGTACTTGTGCCTATTTTGTAAAACATTTATAAAACAACGCATGTATTCTCAGCCCAAAAATATATATATGCAAAAGCAATTAAAAAGGGAGGAAATGAAACTCACCTAATGTATTTTGTAGTAAAAATACATACTACTATATTGAACAATGCAGGGTTAGCCTCGGATTCACGAACCTATACCATTTGTATATTTATTAATATGCATAATTTGTAATCGAGCAAATATACTATTATTAGTGATGTAATTCTTTTATATAGTAGATTAATAAGTTTCTGTATATATATTCTCATTTCACATATATAGATATATTAATATAGTTAAGTTATATGTGTTATATATATATATATATATATATATATATATATATATATATATATATATATATATATATATATATATATATATATATATATATATATATATATATATATATATAAAATCTTTATTTTTATGCTTATAACTTTAATAATGTCATTAATACTTTTATTTTCATAATTGTAATTATAATAATGATATGGGTAATACTGATAATGATATTAATAGTAATTTTAGAAAGAAAAAAAATAATACTTTTAATAACAATGATAATTTTTAATAGTTTTAATTAGAAATTTTCAGTAATCATAAGGTATTACTAATATTAGTGTTTAACTGATAAGTCTATTAATGATACTTTGTAATATTAACAATAATGATATTACTAATAATCATACCTATGTTAATGATAATAATAAGAAATAGCGATAATAATAATAGAAAAAAATGATATTTTTAATAATTATATTAGTTTTTAATTAAAATGATATGCTTAATAATAATGAGGATGAAAATAATAGTTTTGATAATAATTCCTAATACTTAATAATAATCTTAGTAATACTTATAAAAATACTAATGTTAATAATGTTCTAATACTTATATATATAAATATGATATAATTAATAATAATAACTATATTACTAACAATATCAACAGTAATAATAGTCATAATATTAATAATGATACTTAATATGATAATAATGATCATATTAATAATAATAATAATAATAATAATAATAATAATATTGATAATTAAGACTACCTTAAGTAGATTCCTTAACAAAAAGAATATGGCTGTATTTTCCCACAAAAAGAATATGGCAGTGACCAGCCTCGACCCTGTGACCTCTCGTTGAAACACAAACATACAAAACCCTCCTTCTAATTTCATTTTTCTGGTTTAAAACACCAATTAATTTCTTTAAAACTCTTTTCTGTTATCACCTTCTTCCCCATAAATTTCCAATTCAATCTCAGTTCTATTCTAGTTAGTAACACATTATTTACTTAGTTTTAGGATCTAAGATAAAATATCTACAACCTCAATGTAATTTGATTCGATTACATAAGCAGATTAAACAGAAATAAGTAGCAGCAGTACTTTGAAAACCCATATGAACCAGAAATCGAATTGAGAATTAGAGATTGTTTTAGACTATAATCCCAACATGAAAAATACTATAAATAATCTTTAGAAACTTTTTGAATCATTAATTGATTCAGAAACAAAACACAGAGTTCGAATTTGTTGATGAACACATACGTTGACTTTTTGAACTAAATCTTTGACTCAGGAAATTTGATCTCGTTAAGAAAAATTAAGAGTTGAATCCTTCCAGATAGTTTGAATGGAAGGTTCCTAACATGATATTAATAAAGGTTTTTGAAATTATACACGAATTCGATGTTTTGTGAAAATTAATCAAGAACAGAGCTACGTGGTGTGTTTTTCAATTTGACTCTTGATTTTGCTGTTTTTAAAATCGAATTACATTAGCTGAGTTCTATATGGATGTTTTCAAATATGCTTACAGCTAATATAACACAATTTGCATTTGTTTGCTAGTTCCATTAGTTTGACAATCTTGATTCTGTCAAAAGAAAAATCAAGACAAATATACTCGGCCCAAATTTGATTTTTGTTTGTTAATATGACTAATGTGTGATGATTTTTACTGGTTTACAGCTATACCTCACTTTAGGAAACAGTTTGATAACATGTTAAACAGATTCGTACAAATGACTCAATTTTTATAGATTTTATTCGATTAATATAAATAAATACATAATATATTAATGTTAATTTTTAACACTGTTTATAATAATAATAAAAATACTTATATTATTATTTATTAGTAATATTGTTCTTAGTGATGTTTAAAAATATTTATAATGATATTGATGATAAAATATCAATGCTAATAGTAGAATTATTAATAATAATAATATTGAAATAATACTTTTAGTGTTAATATTTAGTGATATTAATACAATTACTATTTATACTAGAAATCAATTTACATGTTCAAATTCTTATATCTATATATTATATCTTATAATAATATTAATAATACAAATAATAATATTATTATTATGAATAATGATAATGAGATTTATATAACAAATTATGCTTATTAGATCTCATATATATAGATATTTATTTATTTATTTATTTTACTAATGTATTATTTATTTTGTAAATTACTTTACATGTTTAGATCAAATGATCAAATGATATTATATTAATACAAATTTATGTATACATACATACATACATACATACATACATACATACATACATACATACATACATACATACATATATATATATATATATATATATATATATATATATATATATATATATATATATATATCTACATATTTATTTACACCCAATTGTACGTGAATCGTCGAGAATAGTCAAAGGTTCACTAAATCCATATAAATAGTTCAAAGGTCAAATGTATGCATGAACACAGTTCAAAGTTTATAAGATTTCAATATTACAGACTATTGCTTATTGTGTCGGAATCATATAGGATTAAGTTTAAATTTGGTCGGAAATTTTTGGGTCGTCACAGTACCTACCCGTTAAAGAAATTTCGTCTCGAAATTTGATCGAGGTTGTCATGGCTAACATTAATAATGTTTTCATGACTCATAGAGTTGGAATTTAGAATTTTATCATCATTGAGTAATATGGATAAAACAATTCGATTATTCGAAGAGTATGAATGAAGCTATCGTAAAAGAGTAAAATGAGGAAAATCAAGTTTATCTTAACTTTTGACGTAGTTCCGTTTGAATTCAGAAAATAAGGTGTGTCTTGACTTTTGACGTTGTCTTGGTTGAATTCCGGAATTCAAGGGATTTCAGGAAATCTTCTAATAAAAAAGAAAATATATTAGCACGAATTATTTGCAACTGTTGGAATTACGGAAGAACAGAAATATCAAGGAAAAATTTCCGTGATATGCTTAAAGATTAAGTAGAATGAAAGAGTCGTGTAACATGGCACATGATGAGGGTATGATCTACTGTGAACCATCATCACATCCCATTAAAAATTCAGCATGACTTACTGTAATATAATCACGTTGGCCAAGCGCCATTATATTATACTAACTCATGCTTCAATTCCCAACACTTCTCCACAATTCATTCATAATTTATACTTAAATTTTACAGAAGTTTACAATATAATAAAATACAGAAAACACGAAGAGGTAGATAATTTCAGACAAGAATATTTATGAAAATATCCTCAGAAATATCAAAGATATTTATGATGATATTTTGGGAATTTCTAAGTACGAAGGTTGATGAAGAAAAACTTTCCGCAAGATTTTAACATGACATCGGAGCAAGATACTCTCTAAAGATTTCATCGGATCCAAAATTACCTGGATTCTTTGAATATAGGGTTTGGTCCCTGTATTTTTCCTTGGTCTCCTTCATGGTTAGCTCAATCTATTTTTCAGTACCAAATTTTCTATCGAGCGTTCCCACCACTCCATTCTTTTATCATCAAACTCTTGACCATTAAGACCATCTACAACATGCTGCTTCGTTGGCATTTTCAACGTTAACGAATCTGAATCATCGGTTATCAAACCGAGGTGGTTTTAAGAGAATTGTGTTTTTAGATGATTAAACGCTGATGGTAATATGGTGGAATATAAGAGGTTCTCCGGTAACAATAAATGAGCACGCATATATATCAAGGTTATAATAAGGTAGTTTTGTATGAAAAGTCGAAGTCGTCTTGATGGAGCTGTGACAAAATTGGCTATTTTGAAGAAGAACTACAAAGTTATTTTAGGTATTAATAACACTAAAGGAATTAGCACAGCTACATGTTAAACGTTTACTCAGGTTCTGAGTGTTTTCAGGTGCATAACTATATGGATCAATCCTTTCTTCCGTAGATGAAGTGCGGTTGGTTCATCTTCTCGATTGAGGTGTTTTCAAGAATCATGAAAGGTTTGAACGCAGATTGTAATCGTCAAGATACATATGAGGTTTAAAATGAAATCAAGTGGCAAACTTGAAGAAATTTTTACTTTCATATGTTATAATCAATATTTTAATTCATTTTAATTGTCCAATGTTATTAGTCCACAGTTGACAGTCCAATAATTCATATATAATTTAATATATAATATTCGAATTAATTAATACGTATCGTGACCCGTGTACATGTCTCAGACTCGATCACAACTCAAACTATATATATTATTGTAGAATCAACCTCAACCCTGTATAGAGAACTTGATCATTACTGCATATAGAGTTTCTATGGTGATTCCAAATAATATATATAGATGCGTCGATATGATATGTTAAAACCTTGTATACGTGTCCCGATATTTAAAGTGCGTAAAATAAATAACAGAAATTAAATGACGATAATTAAAATTGCGAGAATGTAAATTGCGATAATTAAATTGCGGTAAATAAAATGTAATCAGTTAGCTAGGAACAGTTAGCTAGGAACAGTTAGCGTGGATTCTTAACAATATTTCAATTAGTTAATTCATTTGTTTCTATCAAATTTTATTTTGTCCAATGTTTTTCTTCATTATGCCCCTTGTTGGATTCTGAAATGTCAAAATCCAAATATGAAATTGAATGAAAATGGTTATTCTGTGGTGAACGGATTCGTATATCTGTAGATGTAAGTAGAATAGTAAATGACTATTGAATCAGATTCGTCGAATGTACAGTGTAACTTATTAAAGTGAAATCTAAATATTCCTCGGGTATTAGCTACCCGTTAAAATATTTTCACCATTAACAGTTTGTACGAAAGAATTTTTAATTACAATCTTTATGAAAATATACTTGTATATATATTTTCTTCAGATGCAATCATGGATTTAATGAGTTAATATGATATTAAACTCATTTGATTTACGTTAGAACAAGAATATATAATCTCTAAAATATTAGAGATTACATATTCGCCATGTCAAACGAAGATAAACGATGTAGAACGATTTGTAGAACGATAATTATACTCGAGGTACAGAATGAGATGTTGAGGCGTGTGATGTTGAAACTTAGGTTGTTGGTGATACTGGTATTGATGTTGGTGGTACTGTTGGTGCTGGTGATGTTGCTGAAGCTGGTACGTCTTGCACCATATTTTCCAAGACTACAACTCGGGCGCGAAGCTCGTTGACTTATTATATTATTCCGGGATGATTGTCGGTAGGAACGAGCGAATGAATAAGGTTAGGGATTTTGGATATTATATAATCATTGTGAGATATCCTGGAAATGAGGGTAAATATGGTGTTTCGGATTGGTTCGCTGATAAGTGTTTCAGGTTCATTGTCCAGAGGTAAATTCGGTTGGTGGAAAGGATCGCCTTCTTCGCATCTCCATTGATTAACGAACCCATAAGATGAATTGGGGATGGCCGATTAGTTGAATTCATTCTGATGATGCTGCTTCCGGAGCTTAGGTGAACATCCATGTCGGAATAGCTGTCGGGTTCCGAAGAACTTGAACTAGTGACGAGTTCCATTTAGTATGATTGAGTAAAGGATTTTTCAATATGAAATGATTTCCGGCTATCGGATGCTATTCTTATTACATAGAATATCTATATATATGGAGCAAAAGATTTCGTAGATTACGGAGGAATTTACGGAATGTGTCAGGCAAAGTTTACAGTAACAGATACGCTAAGATATGAATTTTGTCTATACACTATTCATGCAATCAATGTAGTAAGATGTGTTTAGACTAAGAATGATAAGCAGGTAATTTTCGACACGAAATGATAAGCAAAACTTTTGACATGCAGACACGGTCGAAGTCCAGACTCACTAATGGCTCTAAGCAACTATAAGTTAGACACACTAATGCAAGAGCTGGTTCACTAAGACCACCGCTCTGATACCAACTGAAAGGACCCGTCCTAATCCATCTGGACGAAGTCACCAACATCTGGTTCCATTACGATTATCGACTCCAAATAATGTCTTTAAAATGAGCAAATGCACCCTGAAATGTTTCTTTCATACCTGAGAATAAACATGCTTTCAAATGTCAACCAAAAGGTTAGTGAGTTCATAGGTTTATCATAACAATCATTTCAATATATTAATAGACCACAAGAATTTCCGTTTATAAATATATGTACACTCGCAAGTGTATAAAAGTATTCTATGAGCTGTAGGCACCCGGTAACAAGCCTTAACATTCATGTTTTACCCTCTGAAGTACACCAGATCAGGTGTGTTTAAAATAACCTCGAAGTACTAAAGCATCTCATAGTCAGGATGGGGTTTGTTAGGCCCAATAGATCTATCTTTAGGATTCGCGCCTACAGTACATAGACAAGTAGTTTAATGTTACCAAGCTAAGGGTATATTTCTGGTTTAAACCCACGTAGAATTTGTTTTAGTACTTGTGCCTATTTTGTAAAACATTTATAAAACAGCGCATGTATTCTCAGCCCAAAAATATATATATGCAAAGGCAATTAAAAATGGAGCAAATGAAACTCACCTAATGTATTTTGTAGTAAAAATATATACTACTATATTGAACAATGCAGGGTTGGCCTCGGATTCACGAACCTATACCATTTGTATATTTATTAATATGCATAATTTGTAATCGAGCAAATATACTATTATTAGTGATGTAATTCATTTATATAGTAGATTAATAAGTTTCTGTATATATATTCTCATTTCACATATATAGATATATTAATATAATTAAGTTATATGTGTTATATATATATATATATATATATATATATATATATATATATATATATATATATATATATATATATATATATATATATATATATATATATATATATATATATATATATATATATATATATATTTATGCTTATAACTTTAATAATGTCATTAATACTTTTATTTTCATAATCGTAATTATAATAATGATAAAGGTAATACTGATAATGATATTAATAGTAATTTTAGAAAGAAAAAAAAATAATACTTTTAATAACAATGATAATTTTTAATAGTTTTAATTAGAAATTTTCAGTAATCATAAGGTATTACTAATATTAGTGTTTAACTGATAAGTCGATTAATGATACTTTGTAATATTAACAATAATGATATTACTAATAATCATACATATGTTAATGATAATAATAATTCTTTTGTTGAAAGAAATAGCTATAATAATAATAGAAAAAAATGATATTTTTAATAATTATATTAGTTTTTAATTAAAATGATATGCTTAATAATAATGAGGATGAAAATAATAGTTTTGATAATAATTCCTAATACTTAATAATAATCTTAGTAATACTTATAAAAATACTAATGTTAATAATGTTCTAATACTTATATATATAAATATGATATAATTAATAATAATAACTATATTACTAACAATATCAACAATAATAATAGTCATAATATTAATAATGATACTTAATATGATAATAATGATCATATTAATAATAATAATAATAATGATGATAATAATAATATTGATAATTAAGACTACCTTAAATAGATTCCTCATCAAAAAGAATATGGCTGTATTTTCCCACAAAAAGAATATGGCAGTGACCAGCCTCGACCCTGTGACCTCTCGTTGACACACAAACATACAAAACCCTCCTTCCAATTTCGTTTTTCTGGTTTAAAACTCCAATTAATTTCTTTAAAACTCTTTTCTGTTATCACCTTCTTCACCATAAATTTCCAATTCAATCTCAGTTATATTCCAGTTAGTAATAAGTTATTTACTTTGTTTTAGGATCTAAGATAAAATATCTACAACCTCAATGTAATTTGATTCGATTACATAAGCAGATTAAACAGAAATATGTAGCAGCAGTACTTTGAATGCCCATATGAACCAGAAATCGAATTGAGAATTAGAGATTGTTTTAGACTATAATCCCAACATGAAAAATACTATAAATCATCTTTAGAAACTTTCTGAATCATTAATTGATTCAGAAACAAAACACAGAGTTCGAATTTGTTGATGAACACATACGTTGACTTTTTGAACTAAATCATTGACTCAGGAAATTTGATCTCGTTAAGAAAAATTGAGACTTGAATCCTTCCAGATAGTTTGAATGGAAGGTTCCTAACATGACTTTAATAAAGGTTTTTGAAATTATACACGAATTCGATGTTTTGTGAAAATTAATCAAGAACAGAGGTACGTGGTGTGTTTTTCAATTTGACTCTTGATTTTGCTGTTTTTAAAATTGAATTACATTAGATGAGTTCTATATGGATGTTTACAAATATGCTTACAGCTAATATAACACAATTTGCATTTGTTTGCTAGTTCCTTTAGTTCGACAATCATGATTCTGTCAAAAGAAAAATCAAGACAAATATAATCTGCCCAAATTAGATTTTTGTTTGTTAATATGACTAATGTGTGATGATTTTTACTGGTTTACAACTATACCTCACTTTAGGTAACAGTTTGATAACATGTTAAACAGATTCGTACAAATGACTCAATTTTTAAAGATTTTATTCGATTAATATAAATAAATACATAATATATTAATGTTAATTTTTAACACTGTTTATAATAATAATAAAAATACTGATATTATTATTTATTAGTAATATTGTTCTTAGTGATGTTTAAAAATATTTATAATTATATTGTTAATAAAATATCAATACTAATAGTAGAATTATTAATAATAATAATATTGAAATAATACTTAGTGTTAATATTTAGCGATATTAATACTATTACTATTTATACTAGAAATCAATTTACATGTTCAAATTCTTATATCTATATATTATATCTTATAATAATATTAATAATACAAATAATGATAATATTATTATGAATAATGATAATGAGATTTATATAACAAATTATGCTTATTAGATCTCATATATATATTTATTTATTTTACTAATGTATTATTTATTTTGTAAATTACTTTACATGTTTAGATCAAATGATATTATATTAATACAAATTAATGTATACACATATATATATATATATATATATATATATATATATATATATATATATATATATATATATATATATATATATATATATATATATATATATATATATATATATATCTACATATTTATTTACAACCAATTGTTCGTGAATCTTCGAGAATAGTCAAAGGTTCAATAAATCCATATAAATAGTTCAAAGGTCAAATGTATGCATGAACACAGTTCAAAGTTTATAAGATTTCAATATTACAGACTATTGCTTATTGTGTCGGAATCATATAGGATTAAGTTTAAATTTGGTCGGAAATTTCTGGGTCGTCACAAAATTGAGCTTTGATATTCATTAAATTATGAAATGGACCCTTTTAGAGCTCCATTTCAAACCCCAATCGCAGCTCTCCTCAACTCAAACCATAACTTTTAACTTTTATAGTTAAGCTGAATTTCTGGGCTGAATCAGCGCAGGTGTGACACACCTGCCTTATGGTGCGCCGCACAATTGTACACGGAAGGAGGTGCACTGCACCTATGAAGTGGTGCGCCGCACCATATAACATTGTTGGCTTTTAGCTTATTAGTGCGGTGCTTTGACCTTTAGTGCACCGTTTTTGACCTTGGAACATCATTTTCACTCCAAAACTTCACTTGGTTCATTTCCTAGGCTCAAGTTTTAATTCCTTTGCATACATTTGGAATTTTGGACTGTTTTTGCCTTGAACCATCATCTAATCAACAAATCATCACTTTCGATCTCAAATCTCTTCAAAACTAAGAGGAAGGAAAAGGATATTGCGAGGGTAAATATGTTTAATTCCAGCAATATCAAATCATGCACACTTGAACCTTGCTTGTCCTCAAGAAAGCCTAAACTTAACCACATCTTCACAAATATTGACCTACTTTGGCTAATACAAACTTCAAATTGCAAGCATGGTCTTTTCACAATTCAATTCTTCAAGCACAATCTCAAAAACACTTAACAAACTTTAACCAATTACCTCGTTGACTTTGTTAATCTTCCAGGCTTCAACCAAATCTTCAAATTAACTTCAACTTTAACTTCCATAACCTTGGTCTCCAACAAACTTCAACAATTCATAATTCCTTGACCAATCTTCAAAATACTTCATCATCTCAACTTCACAATTTACTTTCAAGACTTTGACCAAATTTAACTTTGAATAAATTATCTTCAAGCCATCTTAACAAATATCAACCAAAACTTCACAAGCTTAAATCTTTTCAACAACCTCAAATATCAACAATCTAAATCAAGCTTAAACTAAATCTTCAAAAATTTACCATCACACACTCAACTTATTCCCAAAATTACTTTTAGAAGGTTTTAAAATTACAAACATCAAAATAAGCATAACCTTTATCTAAAACATTCAAGTATCAATCTCTTTAAGGTAACCCTTCTAGAAGTACTTCCACAAACACAAAACAAACTCAAATTTTTCCATCATCCATTTTCTTATTCAATTGCCCTAATAACAAGCTTCGAACATCAACAACTATCCAAATGGTGGGCTACGTGGAACTTGGGTTGAAAATGGAAGGATATGGTTGTTCTTCATGTTCAAGACAACTAATCCCAATGCGCCCATTTATCCCTTGCGATCTAGGCAAACAATAATTGGACAATTGGAAGAAGGACCGTGGTTAGAGTCTCACGAGACTTGGTGCAATCTGCAAACATTTGGCCATAGGGAAAACAAAACCTTGTGAAAACATTTTTTATTTTTGAATGGGAAAACAAGTTAAGTTTTTACTCTAGACAAGTTTTTCGAAATCTTAGTTTTCAAGGCTTGTAGATTCAAAGCCATCCCGCTTTTGGAATGACCGCACAGACAATTTCCAACCCCGTAAACAAACTTCCCGGTTTGAAAGCGATGGGAAGACAATTGTCTTTGGTTGAAGTTTGGGCGTCATCTACAGTCAATCTAGTGATGATCAGTAACATAATGCAAGTAACAAACCCTGAAAAAAATCACTTTGGTGTTAAAGGAATAAGATGGGAATTTCACTGGTTTGACATTTTGTACACTCGTTACGAATGGGTGTTAAATCTGTGAAGACTGAAAGATCCTACTATTGCTTTACATTGTAATAAATCATGCACTAAATAGTGGCTCGGATATAACCTACCAAGTAATGTTGGGTTGAAAGCTTAAGGCTTTCTCTTCCTTCGGTACCTTAAACATCATGAAATGATGTTGGTATGAAATGTCATAAATTAACAAGATCCCATGCCAAGTGGAACGAAATTCGAAAGACTCCTTAAATGGGTGGATTGGATTCACCCTATAGTGTTAAAGTGTGAAAATTTAAACACTTAGTTTTTCTTATGTTCAAGACCCAATCTCCTCACAAGTACCGTATCATCGTGAAATGATGAAGGTAGAAATTGAAATAGTTTAAGGATAATGCTATTTCAATTGGACAAATACACGAAAGACTTGACTTCCTTCAATAGGTGGAACGGATTCACCTCAAACGTAAGTTATGGCTAAATTTTGACCAAATACTTTTCAACAATTCAACAAAACACTAGGAAAAATTTTAATATTAGATCATAGTTTTGTATAAAAATAAGTCCACTACAATTTATCTCTCCCCCTACACTTCTCATTACATGAATACAAAATAAAATAATAAATTCGAGAGGACAAAGGTAAATGTATGAGAATCAAAGGTATCCAAAAACAAAGGCCATTTCCACAAGTATTTGTCGAAATGCATGAAGTTATTTTAACATATCTGCATCGCCCAACTCCTTTAGCTTTGATTTTTTTTTTATTAACATGTGTTTATCTTGACTCAAACCCATCTTCTCAAGTTTCTCATCAGGGTGGCCCCCCCCCCACACTTCATCGGATGAAATGTGAAATCGGTGGAAAATGTTCCAGGAATTAGGAAAGTGAGCTAATCATTAACCCCTCGGGTGGTGTATAAGATAAGAATAATCTTCTTCATTTGCATGATAAAGATTGAACCAAGCGAGAGTCAACAAAAGACTCTCTTCCAACTATGGTTTTGAACACGAGGTTTACTTTCTTAATCGGCTCACACCAACACAAATCATCATCCTCGGGTTGCAAAACCTCCTCGATATCATCATTATCATACCCGAGTGAATTATTGTATACCTTAAAAGTCTCGGGAATGATATTAACAAAATCAAATTCTTCATCATCTTCATTATCCTCATCACTATCATCTTTGTCATCACCAAGTTGATTATCAAAGGTTTAAAAAAAAATCATGTGTTGGTAAAGTTTCAACCAATTCATTATCTTTCTCATCATCTTCATCATATTTATCATTATCTTCACCATCATCTTCACCTTCATCATTATCCTCATCATCATCTTCACCATTGGTTATCAAAGATTCGGGTACTTGTGGAATTTCCACCACTTCAGTCTTGGAATCAAAGCTTACATCATCATCATTAATTTCATAAAATAACTAATTTTGTGACCGGGAAGTGGAGACTACGGGGTCGGTGGGTGGTGAAATGGTGGTGGGCTCATATTTAATCACATCGGGTAGATATTCATTGGCTCGATCTTCAAGCACCGAGAGTAAGAGACTTATGACTTTCTCTAGACTTTAGATGGACTTTTTTTGACTAGCCAACAATTCCTTTAAATGTACTCTTTCTTGATTTAGAGTCTCGATACGGTCAAAGTGGATCCTCATGAAGTTTAAGAATAACTCTTGTAAATGTGGATCGATCTCCTCTTGTTGATCTTGAAATTGATGTTGAGAAGATTCTCATGTCGAGTTATCCCCCTCATAACAATAGTCCATTGGTTGACCCATAAAGTCAAAATTAAGCATAGGACTGATAATGCTAAAAACGAACATATATTTCATAGCATTATCCTTCAAGAAAGATAAGCTTTTAGTTGCAATTGTTCTAATTTTAAATAATTATCGTTTAAATAATAAAAGGTGAAGACAAAAGACAGATTCGACGATTTGAAGATGCAAATGACCAAAAAGCTAAAAAGTACAGAGTACAATTCAAGTGGTTCAATTTATTGATAAGAAACGTCTCAAAATTACAAAAGTACAAGCCGCAAAACGCAAAGTACAAGATATCTAAGCATACGAAAAGACGTTCGAGAAACTGGAACCGAGACATAAATCGAGTATCAACGTACGAGTCAAAGGACCTAAAATTAAAAGTCAACTATGCACAAGAATATAATATAATATATATATAATTCAAAATTATAATAATAATATAATAATAATAATAATAATATTAAATATTAATTAAGAACGTGCAATGAAGATTGAATTCGATAAAGCTACACCAAATGTTTTCCACTAAAGCTAAATAGTACCATCAAGTTGTACTATAAATACACGGAGAATGCAAAGCAATCATGCACCAATTCACCCCTTTTTCTTTCTTTCCTCTTACGTAAAAATATATATAATTTTAATTTTAATTTTAATTTTAATTTAAGTTTAATAATAATAAGGTTATGTTAGTGAATGTTTTAAGTTTGTAAGTCGAAATTCTGCCTGTGTAACGCTACGCTATTATTAATCATTGTAAGTTATGTTCTACCTTTTTAAATTAATGTCTCGTAGCTAAGTTATTATTATGCTTATTTAAATTGAAGTAATCATGATGTTGGGTTAAAATATTAAAGACGGGGTAATTGAGCTTTGTAACATAATTGAGGTTTGGACAAAAGAACGACACTTGTGGAAACTAGACTATGGGCTATTAATGGGCTTTATATTTATTTAATTGAATGATAGTTTGTTAATTTAATATAAAGGTTTACAATTGGACGTAATTATAAATAACCATATACACTCGATCGGACACGATGAGCGGGATATTTATAAGTACCAATAATCATTCATTTAACCGGATACGAGAATGGATTAATAGTCATTAGACTCATTAAAACAGGGTTGAATTATGTACAAGGACACTTGGTGTAATTATAGTTTAAGTCCCCAATTAGTTGAAATATTTGACTTCGGATATAAGGATAATTTGACGAGGACACTCGCACTTTATATTTATGACTGATGGACTGTTATGGACAAAAACCAGATGGACATATTGAATAATCCAGGATAAAGGACAATTAACCCATGGTAATAAACTAAAATCAACATGTCAAACATCATGATTACGGAAGTTTAAATAAGCATAATTCCTTTATTTCATATTTCATCGCACTTTTATTTACTGTCATTTTATTTAATTGCACTTTTAATTATCGTACTTTTTAATTATCGCAACTTTTATTTACTGTCAATTTATTTATCGCACTTTTAATTATCGCACTTTAATTATTGTCATTTACTTTACGCTTTAAATTAAAGTTATATTTATTTTTAATATTTTACATTAGGTTTTAACTGCGACTAAAGTTTTAAAATCGACAAACTGGTCATTAAACGGTAAAAACCCCCTTTTATAATAATAATACTACTTATATATATTTATATATTTACAAATATAGTTTTAAAAATATAGCGTTAAACTTGGCTAGCTCCCTGTGGAACGAACCGGACTTACTAAAAACTACACTACTGTACGATTAGGTACACTGCCTATAAGTGTTGTAGCAAGGTTTAGGTATATCCACTCTATAAATAAATAAATAACTTGTGTAAAAATTTATCGTATTTAATAATATTTCGTAGTAAAAATATAGCTATTTCGTATACACCTAATGTCGTGCGAGGTGTATATAAAATACTATTAAATTTTACAAGAAAATACTATTAAATACGATACAATTTTACACAAGATATTTATTTATTTAGAGAATGGATATACTTAAACCTTGCTACAACACTTATAGGCAGTGTACCTAATCGTACAGTAGTGTAGTTTTTAGTAAGTCCGGTTCATTCCACAGGGAAAATCTTTAAACAAAGCTTAACGCTATATTAGTTTACTTTTATAAAAATACAAATATATATATATAAGTAATATTATTATTATAAAGGGGGGTTTTTACCGTTTAATGACCGGTTTGTCGATTTTAAAACTTTAGTCGCAGTTAAAACCAAATGTAAAATAATAAATAAATACAAGACTTAATTTAAAGTGTAAAGTAAATAACGATAATGAAATTGCGATTAATAAAAATGCGATAAAATAAACTTGCAATAATTAAAAAGTACGATAATTAGAAGTGCAATTAAATATAAAATAAAGGAAATTAAATATGAAATAAAAGAATTATGCTTATTTAAACTTCCGTAATCATGATGTTTGACGTGTTGATTTTAGTTTTATGCCCATGGGTTAATTGTCCTTTGTCCTGGATTATTTAATATGTCCGTCTGATTTTTGTCCATAACAGTCCATCAGTCATAAATATAAAGTGCGAGTATCCTCGTCAAATTATCCTTATACCCGAAGTTAAATATTCCAATTAATTGGGGACTTAAACTGTAACAAGATTTTAATACTTTGTTTAATAATTACACCAGGATGTCGACTGAGTGTAACCCAAGGTTTTAATATTTTGTTATCAATTATACCAAGTGTCCTTATACATAATTTCACCCCTGTTTTAATTATTCTAGTGGCTATTAATCCATTCCCGTGTCCGGTTAAATGAACGATTATTCGTACATATAAATACCCCGCCCATCGTGTCCGATCGAGTGTATATGGTAATTTATAGGGACGCCCAATTGTAAATCTTTATATTAATATTAACAAACTATCATTTAGTTAAACAAATATAAAGCCATTAATAGCCCATAGTCTAATTTCCACAAGTGTTGTTCTTTTGTCCAAACCCCAATTATGGTACAAAGCCCAATTACCCAATTTTAGTAATTAGCCCAACATCATGATTACTTCGGATTAAATAAGCATAATAATAACTTAGCTACGAGACATTAAATTAAAAAGGTTGAACATAACTTACAATGATTAAAAATAGCGTAGCGTTACACGGACATAATTTCGACTTACACCCTTACAACATTTGCTAACATACCCTTATTATTAGAATTAAAATTAAAATTAAAATTAAAATATAAAATATAAATATAAATATTACGTATATAGATAGAGAGATGGATATATGAGTGTGAAAATTGATCAGAATTCGGTTGGCTTTATAGGGAATTGAGTTCAGGTATACTCCGCGACTCGCGACCCTTTTTGCCTTCAAACTCCGTGAGTCGCGGAGTTTGTAAATACAGCTCACTCCATTTTGAAGTCTTTCTTGCCGACGGTTTATTTTATTTATATAATATATAAATAATTATAAGAATTATTTAAATATTATATTATATTTATGTGCATAGTTGACTTGTAATTTTTAGTCCATTGCGTCGAGCGTTGAGAGTTGACTCTGGTCCCGGTTCCAGATTTTCGAACGTCCTTGCGTACAATTTTATATTTTGTACTTTGCGTTTTGAATCTTGTACTCTTGTTATTTATAGACGTTTCTTATCAATAATTGGAACCTCTTTGATTGTCTTTTGTACTTTTGAGCTTTTTGGTCGTTTGCGTCTTCAATTCGTCGAATCTGTCTTTTGTCTTCACCTTTTATTATTTAAACGAATATCACTTGTAAATAGAACAATTGCAACTAAAAGCTTGTCTTTCTTGAGGAATAATGCTATGAAATATATGTTCGTTTTTAGCATTATCAAATATTCCCACACTTAAGAGTTGCTTGTCCTCAAGCAATATCGTCTTGAAATACTAGAATCACTTCTTTATTCTTCACACTTTGTACATCAGTGATTTCTTTACGGCGTTATAAAAAATGCTAGTAACGATATGGTTTACAGTCCCACATGACTATAAAAATTTAGATCCATTAAGGAAATTGGATCTTTATGAAAACATTTGATCTTTTGAAAATTAAATCTAGTTTTTACCCTAGATAAGTTTTCCGGAATAACCCTTTACCGGTGTTTGCAAATTATTTTTGTGGGTTTGGTGGGTTTCATATTTGAAAATTTTAGCTCAAAACTTATGGTTTTGTGTCACCCACTTGCTAACCTTGTATGTGGAAAGCAACACGTCCAGTTTACTTGTCCCGTATATTACCTTTCGATAAACTACCGTCCGGTTGTAAAGGAAAGCGTTGAACAAGCAACTGTTAAGGCAATGTCCCCTGACATGCTTTTAATTATGGTCTATAACGTGTCGGACGCAATTACTATCCTTGGTAGGAGCAATAGTAAAGCTCACCCTTATGATTTTTCGGTCTGGTACAAGGTCCTATCTTTGACCACTATGCAACCACCGTTCTTACGGTTGACACCCGATTTGGTTCAGGTGACCTAATGAATTCCAGGTGAATTCCTAGGATTTTACGTTCAATGGTAATGAACGCATTGAAAATAGGGTTTTCAGAAAACAAATCGGTTTGTAATTTTGATCAAAATATTTTCTCGTTCAAGCTCGAGTTTAGATATCATTGAATTCCATGAGTTTGTAATTCTCAATCTTTAAGGTCAATCTCAAGGATGGAGTAATATCAGGCTTAAAAGCTGATTTTTGATCTTTTAAGGAGATTATCCTTTCTGGGGATCTGATTCATTAGTCTTATCCAGCTAATTTGCATGGTGCCCCCCATTTTACGAGATAAATCCTTCTCATGGTTAGGATAAATCTGACCACTTGGCGACCCTGTTTAATGCTGAGGTCCGTGGATTTCCTGCTGATTTTAGTGATGACTTTTCTAGATTTTTCGTCAACCTACAGCTGGTCTGGACGACAATTTCCTGACTTAAATCAAGAAGCGCGTGTCTTTTTCAGAAGACTTTACTTCCTTTTAATGATGGAATTGATTCATCGTGTAGATCCATCTTTCTTACAGTAAATCAGGTAAAACTTTTTAGTTTAGTCCAAAGCAAAAGTATTTTCAGTTATTTGTACAAAAATATGTGATATATGTTTTGAATAACTTGGAGAATTTTCCCACACTTGGCTTTTATTTTCCTTTTTATTGTCCTCTATTCCATTTTAAATGAATTTTAACATTTTGGTTTGTTTCTCAATTTATGTCCTTTCCGAGGTTACAATAATTTTGGTGTTAAAACCTAGTTTTATCGTTCATAAATATGTATAAACATGATTTTGAGTTCATTTAATTGAAAATTTTTAAAAATTTTACTAGAATTGGGTAGTCAGTATATAAGACTAGGGCTGTTCTTTATTATCAGAGAGCACTAGATTCTAATACAACTACTGCTTTACTAGTATTTTTAATGGTAACCAAGTGTTTAAGATAAAAATTATAAAATCCGAAAGAATTTAACCCCTTCCCACACTTAAGATCTTGCAATGCCCTCATTTGCAAGAAATCAGTAACAATTTAAATTATTGAGGGTGATTTGTGTGAAAATGATTAAATTTTACCAAAGTTTCCAAATATATTGCGTTTGTTTGCTGAATGATAAATGGTGCACATCATTTGTTCATTCCGTCTTGTTGTTATTTCACATATATTTTGCATCTTGTCGTCAAAATTAGTTGCTTTTGCTGAACTTAATGCCAGTCTTTGAAAATGCGTTGTTTTACCCTGTTGTGTACATAAGATAAACTGCAAACATATATACATATTTTTGAAGTTTGGTATATTACCCCACATTCAAAAATTATTAAAATCTAAGAATAAAAGTTAGAAAATTATAAAAACTATTACAATATTAATATAAGTATTAAACGTATCAACATTACAAATTACAAAATAAATAAAACTAAGTAGACTAGGGATGATACTGATACCAATAGGGGTTCCAAGCATAACCATAGGTGCTATAGAATGCTTCGGCTGGGTTATACGTAGGATACGGTGGTTGCATCTCTATAGACCAGGGAGGGAATATGGGTTTTGGAGTAGGAATATAGTTTCTACCTATATGTTGGCAATGGGCTATGATTTGGTTTTGATGAACTTGCCAATCTTCAAATGCTCTCTGTCTAGCATTTTCGTACTCCTGTGAAGCTATAAACCTTTGCATTTCTTGCATTTCATTTCCCCCTCCTACATTACCTTGCTGTTGGTTTCTCTTAACCTGTGGATGTCTACCATGGTATTGTACTGCGGCGTTATTTTGCCTCTTCAAAACTTTCGCACCATGGTATACATTTAAACCTATTGTATCGCGGGGTTCTGGTTCTTCGACTAATAATCCCCCCGACTTATATCCACACCGAGATATTCAGCAATCAAAGTAATAAAAATACCACCTCCTATTATACTATGCAGTCTCATCCCCCTAACCATAGCTGATAAATAATAACCCACCCAATAAGGTATACTTACAGCGCTTTGTGGGTCTCGAATACACATATGGTAAAACAAATCCTGTTAATTTACCTTTTCCTTGTTCTTACCTCTTTGTGTAATCGAATTAGCTAAAAACCTATGAATCACTCTTAATTCAGCTCTATCTATATCCAAATAAGAGTAATTTCCCCCTTTGAATCGGTGATGGCTTGTCATTTGACTCCATACACCATGTGTATCAAAATTTTCATCTATCTTTCTACCATTTAGTATCAACCCTCTACAATCGGCAGATGCTAACTCCTCAGGCGTATATATACGTAAAGCCTGAGCCATGTCTAGTAAAGACATGTAGCGCATCGAACCTCCTAACAAAAATCTAATAAAAGATCGATCGGTTAAACTAGCTACCCGATCATTTAATTCTATACTACACAACAATTCTTCACACCATACTTTATATACAGGTCTACGCATGGTGAATAAACGTACCCAGTCATTAAAAGTAGAATTACCATACCTCTGTGCAAGTAATTCCCTAATTGGCCCGGCCAATTCTACAGCTTCTAATGGTTCCCATTCTATGACCCTCGGTACCTCAACAACTTTAGAATGAAGAGTATGCAAACCCCTTTGGTATTTTGGATAATCTATCCAAAGTCTGTCAAATCTCAAGTTCGGGTGCAAATCTTCCAAGTGCATATCAGAAAATGTCATGACTGGATGAGGTATATCTTATTTGTAGTAGTTATCCACCTCCTGTTGTTCCGCATTCTCAGCAGGAGCATTGCGAGCTTGGGATGAAGATTCACCCCTTTCAGTCTGCAAAACACATCAAACACAATTTTTGTGCATCCAAATATGCATCAGTGTCAGCAAAATCATTATTCAAAATAATTACAATGACATGATCAATTTATATCAAACTTAAGCTCATTTTCATATTTTTATCAAATCTACACTTTTTCAAATAAGCATATACGAAAATGTTCGCCAAGTTCATAAGCATTCAACTCAAATAACATGTCAAAATAATCATTACTAGCAATTAAACAAGTTTCAAATGGCATTATCTCTCAAAAATCAAGTTCATGAATTTTTAGACTTGAAAAAGTCCACTTTAATTCTCAAAATCATGTTTAGGCTCAAAGTTTGGATCATTTAACTACCTAAACATGTTACACTACTTAATTTAGCAACAATTCATGACAAAAATCGGCCATAACCTGTTTATATCAAAAAGCCCCAAATTGCTCAAGAACACAAACCCTAGATTACTAAAAATTTGAAGTTTAAGGCTTCTAATCATGTTAAATAGCATCAATCTAGGTTATACAAGCATAATACATAAACAATTTAAGCATAATTACACTAAAAAGCATCAAAATCAAATTGGGGAAAAAATTGCTCAAGAACACTAATTTTCGGATTAAATGGTGTTTAGGTGTAGAAATCTACCATTTTTCTTGAGTAATTCCTTGATAGCATCCTTCTCAACATGATTTTAGTAAAAGATTTTGAAAGGACCCGTTCATATACATTATAAACGATTCACAATAGTTGATTACATCGCGAGGTATTTTGACCTCTATATGATACATTTTACAAACATTGCATTCGTTTTTAAAAGACAAACTTTCTTTACAACGAAAGTTGATGGAGTGCACACCATTTCATAATACATCCAACTATAATTGACATAATAATAATCTTGATGAACTCAATGACTCGAATGCAACGTCTTTCAAAATATGCCATGAATGACTCCAAGTAATATCCTTAAAATGAGCTAATGCACAGCGGAAGATTTCTTTAATACCTGAGAATAAACATGCTTTAAAGTGTCAACCAAAAGGTTGGTGAGTTCATAGGTTTATCATAATAATCATTTCAATATATTAATAGACCACAAGATTTCCGTTTATAAATATATGTACACTCGCAAGTGTATAAAAGTATTCTATAAGTTGTAGGTACCCGGTAACAAGCCTTAACGTTCATGTTTTACCCTCTGAAGTACACCAGATCAGGTGTGTTTAAAATAACCTCGAAGTACTAAAGCATCCCATAGTCAGGATGGGGTTTGTCAGGCCCAATAGATCTATCTTTAGGATTCGCGCCTACCGTACATAGACAAGTAGTTTAATGTTACCAAGCTAAGGGTATATTTCTGGTTTAAACCCACGTAGAATTAGTTTTAGTACTTGTGCCTATTTCGTAAAACATTTATAAAAAACAGCGCATGTATTCTCAGTCCCAAAAATATATATAAAAGGGAGCAAATGAAACTCACTATACTGTATTTCGTAGTAAAAATACATATAACGTCATTTAACAAGTGCAAGGTTGGCCTCGGATTCACGAACGTATCAATATTGAGATTCAATATTGCAGGAAAGTACGTAGACGTAACAGAGATGATAAAAACTAGATTGACCTCACGAGCATACCCATGAACCATACCCATCACCTCCATAGCTATAACCCATAATTTCCTTAGCTTCGACTCATTCAAAAAACTATTTTGAAATCACTCGGACATCACTCCGTCGTAATATTTTATGTATACTAATAATATCTTGAAATAATATAGAGCAAATATATATATATATATATATATATATATATATATATATATATATATATATATATATGTAAATCGATTGAGAGAGTTTAGAGAAATATATTTTCAAGTTTCTATGAAATAATGAAACCTATTGAATTCTATTTATAATAGATTTTTGAATTATTAAAGTGAATTATTAAAGTATGAATTATTAAAGTGAATTATTAAAGTATGAATTATTAAAGTGAATTATTAAAGTATGAATTATTAAAGTGAATTATTAAAGTATGAATTATTAAAGTATGAATTATTAAAGTGAATTATTAAAGTTAAAGTAAAGGTAAAGTAAAGTAAAGGTAAAGTTAAAGTATAGTAAAAATATAAAAACTATGTATGTATAATACGTGTATAAATATATATAATATTAATTTAAATCGTTATATATATTTAATGAAATAAAATATAAATATCGTTATATTTATTATACTGGTTAAGTAATGAGTTGTCAAAAGTGATTCTAGATATTTATAAAAGTTATATACGTTTTAATAATAAAGTTATTTTTAAACTGAAAACGTTTTTGTACGTTTGAAAATAGATTAATAGAATATTATTGAAACCAATTCTCCAATAGCTTTTGTCTAACTTTTGTAAATGACACTTTTTATTTTTATTTATAAATAGCTTTACAAATATATCGTTAAGAGGAATAGATTTCTCAAATCATAGTGGACCTCTCAACAGAGACTTGTAATCATAATTCAATGTTTCTGATAATTCAATCATTTAATATATATTTTTTTTAATTTCGTCGATAATCATATTGAAACAAATACATTCATATAAAGCATTATACTTTTAAATACTTTGTTGACATTTTCAATTTATAACATATACACATATACATACATATTCATATATGTTCATTTAATGGTTCGTGAATCATTAGAATTTGGTCGAGGTTTAAATGAATGTATAAACATAGTTTAAAATCTTTGAGATTTAACTTAACAAACATTGCTTATCGTGTCAGAATAATATAAAGATAAAGTTTAAATTTAGTCGAAAATTTCCGGGTCGTCACAGTACCTACCCGTTAAAGAAATTTCGTCCCCGAAATTTGATAGAGGTCGTTATGGCTAACAATGAGAATGTTATTATGACGATTATGAAGTTTTATCATGTCTAAGAAGTATGGATAAAATAATTCGATTACTCAAAGCGTATGAGGGAAGTTATCGTAAATGAAGGAAATAAGATTATAGTGATTCGTCATATCTTTTGACGTCATCACAACTGATCTCCGAATTTAAAGAAAATCTTTGTAATCTATGTTGGATTTGATGCTTCGGTGATTAAGGAGATTATGATTCTCTTCGAATTAATACGATAATCCATCTTGATTTCTCTGTCGGGTATTTCACTATAAATCCACCTCCTTCGTTTCCTTACAACTCACACCTTCTATTCTTTCTCCCTCAACTCATATTTTAAAGTATTTGTCAATATGCTTCATCCAGTACTGATTCTCGATATACTCCTCACTTTCATATATGTCATTCTTCTTTTTCATCTGCCTCCGGAAGAATCTATTTACTTCTACTATATTCTCGGTTTTATAGTGTTTTTAGTTCTTCCGTGTCTTTATATTGCTATATGCATCGATATATACGTTTTATAATTTTTGGGTGGTTGTTGGGTTTTATATCTTCCTTTATATTTCAAAGCCCCTGCTTTTGTCTTCTATAATCATTGACATCCAAGTTAATGCTCCCTTCTATTTGCTGCGATTTATACTCCAATTCCTGTTTTGGAGTTTTGTCCTTTCGTTTCTTCTTCTTGCGATTAAGCAACGTTTGTAATGGTCCAGTATTCGCAGATATGAATTTCAGAATGAACATAGTTAATGTTCTAAGAAGGAAATGGTAATGGCACGATCTTGATTTGTTAATTTACCAGAATACCCTGAAAAGACCGAATCATCAAGAAAATATATTCTTGATATTTTTAGAGATTAAATAGAATACAAGAGTCGTGTAACATGGAACATGATGACGGCATGGTCTGTGAATCGTCATGTCCCATTAGAAACTCAGCATGACTTACTGTAATATAATCACGTTGATCAAGTGTCATTATATTATACTAACTCATGCTTCAGTTCCCAACATTACTTCAAAACATTCATAATTTAAACTCGAAAGTTTATAGAATATAGAAACTAATAGTTTCTTATATGATTTAACACTGATAGCGCAAAGAGATAAATGACTTCAGATAAGATTAGTTGTGAAAATATCTTCAGAAATATCGCGGATATTTATAATGAAAGATATGATAATATCTTAGAATTTCTAATATTGATGGATGATGATGAAGATTTGTCTGTAAAGGTTTAGAATAAAGAGTAAGGTATTCGTTAATGACTTTAGCAGGCACTGAATCATTTGGATTCTTTGAAGGCAGATTTAGTCTTTGTGATTTGTCCACAGCCTCCTTCATAGTCTGTTCAATCCGTTTTCCAGTTCCAAACCTTCTCTTTTTCTCAGCTTTACCACCTTAGTATTCTTTGTCATCAAACTTTTTACTGTTAAGATCGTTTACAGTTTTTGATGCTTCGTCAGCATTTCAAGAACTAGTTTGCAGTTCAGAATATTTTTCAGAACTTCACATTCAAAGTATGTAAGTCCAGGAGATAGACGTTTTACGTACACATATAACT
Organism: Rutidosis leptorrhynchoides; assembly: GCF_046630445.1. NCBI lineage: Eukaryota > Viridiplantae > Streptophyta > Magnoliopsida > Asterales > Asteraceae > Rutidosis > Rutidosis leptorrhynchoides. The sequence goes on along the minus strand of NC_092341.1, from coordinate 206,873,548 downwards.
GTTGGCGTAGACATGCTGCGAGATTTCAAAATACTGGTTACTGTTTTTCGATGATTCGTATGACAATTCTCGTTACAAGATGCGAATGAGTAAATGATGTGATTTCAATAAATATAATGATTTTTCGAAAAGTCAAAGATAATTGAAGTTGTTGGTAAGTTTATTACTAAGGTGGCGAGATATGAAAGGTCCCCAGTAACGATGACGAAAGGGCAATGTATCTATCGAGGTTATAATAAGACTAGTTCGACTGAAAAGTCGAAGTTGACTTGCTGGAGCTGTGACAAAACTGTCTACTTTGAAAAGGAATTGAAAAGTCATTTTAGCTAATAAATGCCAAAGGGTCTGACACGGATACGCGTCGAACTATGACTTTGGCTTCGAGAGCTTTTTAGGTACATAAATGTGGGTAATATGTGATTGGAGCATCATCTCGATTGTTCATTGTTTGAAGTGTCTTCGAAAACTTCGGAGAGTTTGAACACAGTTTGTAATCGTTAATATACATATGATGTTCTAACACGGTTTTGAAGTCAAAGTATAGCTTTGAAAGATGTAGGAATCTAAGAGTGATGTCTTCTGTTAAATCATGACTTGGATTTTGATTTGTCAAAATCAGAAAGCGTAATCAAATTTGGGTGAGAATGTTTGTTTTGATTTCTATACAAGAATGTATATTGTTGTGAGATTTTGAGAGTATAGTTGATGATTTCCTTAATCAGATTCGAAAAATGTAATATATTAATTGTGAATTTATATATCTCTCGGGTATTACCTACCCGTTAAAAAAAATTTCACAATTAATATTTTGTACAACAGAATTTTATTACAGTCTTTATGAAAATATATATGTGCATATTTTCTTTAGATGTAACATAGATTTAATGAGTTAATATTAAATTAAACTCATTTGATTTACGGTTGAAACTAGAACTGAATAATCCCTAAAGACTTTAGAAATTACATAACTTTTACGGAGTATTTATTCAATAAAATTGAAATTATGAATTAATACTTCGTTATTTGTTGGTGTTTGTAACCCTTGCACCATATTCTCTAAAGCCACTACTCGAGCGCGAAGCTCGTTGACTTCTTCTATTACATCGGGGTGATTGTCGATTCGGACGAGCGGATAAATAAAATCTAGAATTTGATGTAGTATATAATCGTGACGAGATACTCTGAAAATGAGAGAGAAAATGGTGTTTCAGACCGGTTCGCTGGTAAGTGCTTCAGGTTCATCGCCAAGAGGGCAATGTGGTGGATGGAAGGGATCACCTTCTTCTTGTCTCTAATTATTGAGGAGGCTACGAACCTATCCTCAATTCATTCATAATAGATGATGGCTAATTGGTTGATCCATTCCGGTCACACTGCTTTCGGAGCTTGAGTGGGATTCCATATCGGAATTCGAGGGACTTGAACTAATGACGAATTCCATTTTGTTCGATTGAATAAAGAATTTTTTGATATGAAATGATTTTTCGGCTATCGGGTGGTATTCTAATTACATAGAATATCTATATATATAGCGCAAAAGATTTCGTAGATTACGGAGGAAATTACGGGATATGTCAGGCAAAGTTTACAGTAACAGATACGCTAAGATATGGATTAGCAGATACGCTAAGACATGAATTTTGTCTATACACTATTCATGCAATCAATGCAGTAAGACGTGTCAAGACTAAGAATGATAAGCAGGCAATTTCCGACAAAAATGATAAGCAAAACTTTTGACATGCAGACACGGTCGAAGTCCAGGCTCATTAATGCATCGTAACGACTATCAGTCAGACACACTAATGCAGACCTGGTTCGCTAAGACCACCGCTCTGATACCAACTGAAAGGACCCGTTCATATACATTATAAACGATTCACAATAGTTGATTACATCGCGAGGTATTTTGACCTCTATATGATACATTTTACAAACATTGCATTCGTTTTTAAAAGACAAACTTTCTTTACAACTAAAGTTGATGGAATGCACACCATTTCATAATACATCCAACTATAATTGACATAATAATAATCTTGATGAACTCAATGACTCGAATGCAACGTCTTTCAAAATATGCCATGAATGACTCCAAGTAATATCCTTAAAATGAGCTAATGCACAGCGGAAGATTTCTTTAATACCTGAGAATAAACATGCTTTAAAGTGTCAACCAAAAGGTTGGTGAGTTCATAGGTTTATCATAATAATCATTTCAATATATTAATAGACCACAAGATTTCCGTTTATAAATATATGTACACTCGCAAGTGTATAAAAGTATTCTATAAGTTGTAGGCACCCGGTAACAAGCCTTAACGTTCATGTTTTACCCTCTGAAGTACACCAGATCAGGTGTGTTTAAAATAACCTCGAAGTACTAAAGCATCCCATAGTCAGGATGGGGTTTGTCAGGCCCAATAGATCTATCTTTAGGATTCGCGCCTACCATACATAGACAAGTAGTTTAATGTTACCAAGCTAAGGGTATATTTCTGGTTTAAACCCACGTAGAATTAGTTTTAGTACTTGTGCCTATTTCGTAAAACATTTATAAAAAACAGCGCATGTATTCTTAGTCCCAAAAATATATATAAAAGGGAGCAAATGAAACTCACTATACCGTATTTCGTAGTAAAAATACATATAACGTCATTTAACAAGTGCAAGGTTGGCCTCGGATTCACGAACGTATCAATATTGAGATTCAATATTGCAGGAAAGTACGTAGACGCAACGGAGATGATAAAAACTAGATTGACCTCACGAGCATACCCATGAACCATACCCATCACCTCCATAGCTATAACCCATAATTTCCTTAGCTTCGACTCATTCAAAAAACTATTTTGAAATCACTCGGACATCACTCCGTCGTAATATTTTATGTATACTAATAATATCTTGAAATAATATAGAGCAAATATATATATATATATATATATATATATATATATATATATATATATATATATATATGCAAATCGATTGAGAGAGTTTAGAGAAATATATTTTCAAGTTTCTATGAAATAATGAAACCTATTGAATTCTATTTATAATAGATTTTTGAATTATTAAAGTGAATTATTAAAGTATGAATTATTAAAGTGAATTATTAAAGTATGAATTATTAAAGTGAATTATTAAAGTATGAATTATTAAAGTGAATTATTAAAGTATGAATTATTAAAGTATGAATTATTAAAGTGAATTATTAAAGTTAAAGTAAAGGTAAAGTAAAGTAAAGGTAAAGTTAAAGTATAGTAAAAATATAAAAACTATGTATGTATAATACGTGTATAAATATATATAATATTAATTTAAATCGTTATATATATTTAATGAAATAAAATATAAATATCGTTATATTTATTATACTGGTTAAGTAATGAGTTGTCAAAAGTGATTCTAGATATTTATAAAAGTTATATACGTTTTAATAATAAAGTTATTTTTAAACTGAAAACGTTTTTGTACGTTTGAAAATAGATTAATAGAATATTATTGAAACCAATTCTCCAATAGCTTTTGTCTAACTTTTGTAAATGACACTTTTTATTTTTATTTATAAATAGCTTTACAAATATATCGTTAAGAGGAATAGATTTCTCAAATCATAGTGGACCTCTCAACAGAGACTTGTAATCATAATTCAATGTTTCTGATAATTCAATCATTTAATATATATTTTTTTTAATTTCGTCGATAATCATATTGAAACAAATACATTCATATAAATCATTATACTTTTAAATACTTTGTTGACATTTTCAATTTATAACATATACACATATACATACATATTCATATATGTTCATTTAATGGTTCGTGAATCATTAGAATTTGGTCGAGGTTTAAATGAATGTATAAACATAGTTTAAAATCTTTGAGATTTAACTTAACAAACATTGCTTATCGTGTCAGAATAATATAAAGATAAAGTTTAAATTTAGTCGAAAATTTCCGGGTCGTCACAGATTTGATGATTAACGGTTAAAAATTGTGATTTTTGGGGTGTTTTTGCGTGTTTTTTCGGAGTATTTCGCAGTGTTTTCTGTTTTTGTGGTGTGGACTGATCAGTTCTGCGTTTATATTTTTTTTCTGTATTTTGGTCCTCCCGCGAGTCGCGGGGTTTAAACCTTCAAACTCCGCGAGTCGCGGAGTTTGTTTTTTTTTTTTGTTTTTTTTTTTTTTACATATACAATCTTTAACTTATAAAACAATTAAGTAATAAATTTTTAAAATTTTGTTTCCCTTGTTATTTAGGACGAGGTCGTTTCGGATTGATGTCCTAGTCCGTCCTTCGACAAAATTTTAAAATTTGTCTTTTTGTAGCGATTGTTTTAAAAGCTAAGATTTTTGGGTTTTTTTAATGTTTTTGGCATACTTTAATTCAATAAGATTAAAAATAATGATAATAAAAGTTCTCATCCCTCCCTTGGGTAAAGCAATTTCGGTTTAAAGACCTAGTCTTCAACTTACGACGAATTTTAAAAATCATATTTTTAACTTAATGAGATAAAGTAAATTTTTGTTTTTTAAATTCACACAATTTAAATATAAAATTCAAAATTAATATTAAAAATTCACACCAAACTTAAAATTTGAAATGCATAAAATTAAAATTTCATATTTTAAAAATTAAAAATTCACACCAAACTTAATTTAAAAATTCATATTATAAATTCACACCAAACTTATATTAATTTTTCAAATATTTACAATTTTAAAAATATTGTTTTTACAAAGTTTACAATATTAATTTAAGATTTATATATTAATTTTAAAAACATGGTAAAAATAAAATTAAAAATCTTTTTGGCTTTTTTTATCCCACTTTAATCAATCAAATATTATCAAAAATATGCGCCCCTCTTTTCGGTAAATTAATTTCGGTTCCATGACCTAATTTAACTCATGACGAATTTTTGAAATATTTTGGGTTGATTGATTAAAGATATTTATACCTTAAGAATAAACGTTAAATTTTGCAGTGATGTAATAAATTTTTGAATGATATCAATAATTTCGGTCGCCAAAACTAATTTTATTTAATACCAATTTAATACTTTATAGCGAACAAATTAGCGTTTATTATCAAAAGGTTAAAAATAAAAAAAAATAAAATAAAAACTGTACAAACATACCTATGAAATAGATTTCTTAGTTATGATCTATCCCATTCATAAGATAGTCGGTTTAATAGGTTTTCCATAGCTACATAGGCGTAACCTCGAGCATTCAGTGTCTTTTCTTCTAAACATATGAACGGTCCGTCTCTGCATAAAGTAACAAATTCGGTGTTTGAATAGGTTTGATTATTTGAACATTTACCTCCATGTGACCATTTTCCGCATTTGTGACATCTTTCTAGGTGTCGTGCTCTTCTTTTCGCTGCGGATTTTGATTTTCCTTTACCAAATTGTAACTTATTATCTTCGCATCTGGATTCTTTTCTAACTCCGTCCAATCTTTCTCTGATTACTGATACTATTTCACTCGGAAGTGTGTCATTATTACGTTTAGTGATCAAAGCATGTAGCATTAGACCATGGTTTAGTTCACAGGCAGTCTTCATTTCCTAAAAAAAATAAAAATTCAGAATGGGGGGAGAAGACTAGTTCTTTAGGGTCTGCTAGGGAAAGACCATTCGGGTTCTATTTTCGAGAACTACACGAAAACATACAATCTAACTCTAACAGAAATACATATTATCCTTTAAAGACTTGATTCTCCCCACACTTAGTTAGCTGTGGTGTCGAAATTGTGATTAACTTCGTTGTCGACTTCCATCGGACTATCTATGTAGTGTTTAACTCTGTGACCATTAACTTTAAATTCAATCCCATTTGAATTTATTAATTCTATCGTTCCGTATGAGAAAACTCTTTTGACTATGAATGGTCCAGACCATCTTGATTTCAATTTTCCAGGAAATAGCTTGAATCGTGAATTGAAAAGAAGAACTCTGTCTCCTTCTTTAAATTCTTTTGAACTTCTGATTCTTTTATCATGCCATTTCTTCGTTCTTTCTTTATAGATTAACGAATTTTCGTATGCTTCATGTCTTAATTCTTCTAATTCGTTTAGTTGACTTAACCGTAGACCTCCGGCTTCATGTAAATCAAGATTACATGTCTTCAAAGCCCAAAATGCTTTGTGTTCAATTTCTACTGGAAGATGACATGCTTTTCCATAAACAAGTCTAAAAGGTGTGGTTCCAATTGGAGTTTTGTAGGCTGTTCTAAAAGCCCAGAGTGCATCCTCCAATTTAATGGACCATTCCTTCGGATTTGATCCTACGGTTTTCTCTAGAATACGTTTTAAAGCTCGGTTGGTATTTTCAACTTGTCCACTTGTTTGTGGATGATATGCGGTGGAGATTTTATGAGTTACTCCATATTTTTAAGAACTTTCTCAAGTTGATTATTACAGAAATGAGTACCCCGATCATTTATTAAAGCTTTCGGTGTTCCAAACCTTGCAAAAAGACGTTTTAAAAAGTTGACTACAAACTCGTGCATCGTTAGTTGGGAGAGCTTGTGCTTCCGCCCATTTAGATACATAATCAATGGCTACGAGTATATATAGATTATTATGAGATTTTGGAAATGGACCCATAAAGTCAATACTCCAAATGTCAAATACTTCACATACTTGGATGACATTTTGTGGCATTTCATCACGTTGACTTATTTTTCCGGCCCTTTGACAAGCATCACAGGATTTGCAAAGAAGGTGTGCGTCTTTGTAAATTGTAGGCCAATAGAATCCAGCATCATAAACTTTTCTTGCTGTTAGTTGAGGCCCATAATGCCCTCCTGTTGGTCCTGTGTGACAATGGTTTAAAATTTTACTAGCTTCATCTCTAAATACACATCGGCGTATTATTCTATCGGGACAACTTTTAAACAGATGTGGATCTTTCCAAAAATAGTGTTTTATATCACTGAAGAATTTCTTTCGTCTTTGGTACGATAATCCTTTTTCAAGGAATCCACATACTAAATAGTTTGCATAGTCTGCAAACCATGGAATTTCTTTATAATCTATCTTCAATAGATATTCATCAGGAAAGTTGTCTTGTATGGCCGATTCATTTAGAACTTCTAATTCGGGATTTTCAAGACGAGAAAGATGATCAGCGGCGAGATTTTCTGCTCCTCTTTTATCTCGGATTTCAATATCAAACTCTTGTAAGAGTAAGATCCAACGGATTAATCTTGGTTTAGCATCTTGTTTTGAAAATAGGTATCTAAGAGCAGAATGGTCGGTATAGACCACCGTTTTTGCTAGAACGAGATATGATCGAAATTTGTCAAAAGCAAAGACAATAGCAAGGAGTTCTTTTTCAGTAGTTGTATAGTTCGTTTGTGCTCCTTGTAACGTCTTACTAGCATAATATATAGGTTGAAATCGTTTTTCAATCCTTTGTCCTAAAACGGCTCCCATTGCAAAATCACTTGCTTCGCACATTAGTTCAAATGGTAGATTCCAATTTGGTGTTATCATGATCGGCGCATTAGTGAGTTTCTCTTTAAGAATATTAAAAGATTTGATACACTCATCTGAAAAGATGAATGGAGCATCCTTTTCTAGGAGTTTATTCATAGGAGTGGCAATTTTAGAAAAATCTTTTATGAAACGTCGGTAAAAACCGGCATGCCCTAGAAAACTCCTAACTCCTCTAACATTGGTGGGATGTGGAAGTTTAGCAATTACATCTACTTTAGCTCTATCCACTTCAATTCCTTCTTTTGAAATTTTATGTCCAAGAACGATGCCTTCTTTAATCATGAAATGGCATTTCTCCCAATTAAGTACTAGATTTGATTGTTCGCATCAAATAAGCATTCATTCCAGATTAACTAGACATGATTCAAATGTATCACCGAAGACTGAAAAGTCATCCATGAAAACTTCCATGCATTCTTTTATCATGTCGTGAAAAATCGCCATCATACACCTTTGAAAGGTTGCAGGGGCGTTACAAAGTCCAAATGGCATGCGTTTGTAAGCAAAAGTACCATAAGGGCACGTGAATGTGGTTTTCTCTTGATCTTCGGGTGCTATTGGAATTTGAAAATATCCGGAAAATCCATCTAGAAAACAATAGTAACTATTTCCGGCTAATCTTTCCAACATTTGATCAATGAAAGGTAAGGGAAAGTGATCTTTTCTGGTGGCGTCATTTAATTTTCTATAATCAATACATACACGCCATCCTGTTACAGTTCTAGTAGGAATAAGCTCATTTTTCTCATTTGTAATGACAGTCATGCCACCCTTCTTAGGCACGCATTGAACTGGGCTTACCCATGGACTATCAGAAATTGGATAAATTAGACCTGCATCTAGCAGTTTAATAATCTCTTTCTTAACTACATCTTGCATATTAGGATTTAGTCTTCGTTGGCGTTGCACATACGTTTTATGACCTTCTTCCATAAGGATTTTATGTGTGCAATACGAAGGATTTATTCCTTTAATATCATGAATCTTCCATGCAATGGCTGGTTTATGAGCTTTCAACACAGAAATGAGTTGTGATTTCTCATTTTCAGTAAGAGAAGACGATATTATTACAGGTAATTCAGATTCACCATGTAAATAAGCGTATTCCAAATGGTTTGGAAGTGGCTTTAACTCTAATTTCGGAGGTTCTTCTATCGATGATTTGTATCGATATCTGTCTTCTTCTTTTAGCATTTGAATTTCTTCTGTTGTTGGTTCATATCCATTAGCTATAAGTGTAGCTAATATTTCAGCTTCATCAATTGGTTCATTACCTTCTCCTAAAGAACATTCTCCTGTTCCTTGTAATTCTAGAAATTCTTCTAATAATTCTGCATGTGCATCTATAGTTTGAATATAATAACATGTATCATCTGCAGACTGTGGTTGTTGCATTGCTCTATCAACTGAAAAGGTAACACTCTCATCCTCTATACTTAGGGTCAATTTCTTACCGAACACGTCTATCATTGCTTTAGCCGTGTTTAAGAATGGTCTTCCTAATATGAGAGGAACTTGAGAATCTTCTTCCATGTCCAGAACAACAAAATCTACTGGAAATACTAAAGTACCAACTTTAACTAGCATGTTTTCCATTATCCCTCTAGGATATTTTATTGATCTATCGGCTAGTTGTATGCTTATTCTGGTTGGTTTCAATTCTCCAAGGTCTAGTTTAGCGTATAGTGAATATGGCATTAGATTTATACTAGCACCTAAGTCTGCCAATGCTTCTATTGAACTAAGACTACCCAGAAAACATGGAATTGTGAAACTTCCTGGATCAGATAGTTTTTCTGGTATCTTATTCAACAGTACTGCTGAACAATTAGCATTCATGGTAACAGCCGAGAGTTCTTCCATTTTCTTTCTATTTGAGATTAGATCTTTCAAGAATTTAGCATATCTAGGCATTCCTGAAATCACATCAATGAAAGGAAGATTTACATTTATCTGTTTAAACATATCCAAGAATTTGGATTGCTCAGCTTCAAGTTTCTCTTTCTTCATTTTACTCGGGTAAGGAAGTGGTGGTTGGTATGGTTTAACATAAGGTTTAGCCTTAACTGTGTTATCTTCATTAACCTTTTCAACTACCGGTTCTTTTTCCTTATCTTGATCAGGTTGTGGTTCTTGTGGAGTAGGAATAGCTTCATCAGAAGTTACAGGTATTTCAGGTGGTTTAAGTGTTGTACCACTTCTTGTGGTAATAGCTTTAGCTGTTTCATTCCGGGGTTTAGCATTTGTATCACTAGGTAGACTTCCCGGTTTTCTTTCACCTATTAACCTTGCTAGGTTACTTACTTCTTGTTCCAGATTTTGAATAGAAGCTTGTTGATTTCTAATTGCTTGAGCATTTTGTTCATTAGTTTGTTTCTGAGATGTGAAAAACTGCTTTTGAGTTTCAACTAGCTTCGTCATCATATCTTCTAAATTCGGGTTTTTATCATCGGTTTGTTGTGGTGGTTTGTTTTGAAAATTAGGTCTTTGCTGATTGTAAGTATTATTGGATACTTGTTGATTGCTAGGACCTTGTTGGTTGTTGTATGGAATATTTCGGTTATAATTCTGGTTTTGATTGTAAATCGGTCTTGGCGGTTGATAATTATTCTGATAATTATTTCCAGGCCTTTGGTTTATGTATGAAATATTCTCTCTTTGTTCCATTGTTAATTCAATACTGAGACAATCTTTTGTCAAATGTGGTCCTCCACACTGCTCACAACTAATTCGTATTGAGTGAATATCTTTAGTCATCTTTTCCATTCGTCTCTCCACAGCATCTATCTTTGCGGAAATGGAATCTAAGTCATGGCTAGAATCGGCTCTAGCTGATTTAGATGATCTAACGATATCTTTTTATTGGTGCCACTCATGTGAGTGGGAAGCAGTGTTATCAATAATTTTGTAAGCATCAGTTTCGGTTTTCTTCATAATAGAACCACCAGCTGCTATATATATGTCTTTTCTTGTAGTGATGTCGTATCCTTGGTAGAATATTTGTACTATTTGATAGGTATCTAAACCATGTTGCGGACATCCTCTTAATAATTTTCCAAATCTTGTCCACGCCTCATATAGAGTTTCATTTGGTTTCTGTGTGAACGTAACAATTTCTCCTTGAAGTCTTACGGCTTTAGATGCAGGAAAGAATTGTTTAAGAAATTTTTCAACTAAAACATCCCATGTATCAATCGCCCCTTCAGGTAACGATTCCAACCAATCTTTGGCTTCTCCCTTTAAAGTCCAGGGAAATAACATGAGATATATCTGTTCATCCTCCACTTCTCGGATTTTAAATAGTGTGCAGATCCTATTAAAGGTACGTAAATGTTCATTTGGATCTTCCTTCGGCGCACCACTAAATTGGCATTGATTAGTCACCATGTGTAGAATTTGTCCTTTGATTTCATAATCTGGCGCATTAATGTCTGGATGAGTAATTGCGTGACCTTGACCAGTGCGTTTAACTCTCATTCGGTCTTCCATACTTAAAGGTTCCAGATTCTCCATAATTGAATTTGTTGAATCGGAATCACTAGAGGATTCTGATTTTATGGTTCGTTCCTCAACAATCTCTGTTTGAACGATTGGTGGTTCCGGAGATAAGTTTAGTGGTTCAGGATCTACGAATCATTACTGAATATTCTCCGGATTCTCAATTGTGAGGTCGGGTTCAAAAAAATGGATTATCGGAAATTTGAACTGGAGTACTTGGTCGACTGGATGACGATTCTAATGAAAAATCAACGGCAGTAATATTTGCTAAATGTCTTGATCTAGTTACAGGTGGTGAATGTACAAAAGGTGGTGAACGTCTTGCTCGGTGCATTCACTGAATATCCTATTAGTTTTTAATATGGGGTTGTCACGAAAAATTACAAAAGTACCCGTAATTTAGCTAGATCTTTTTAAGTAATTGGTTTAGGTAAATCCATTAACAATTGGCTAAATTGTTGGGTTATTGCAAATTATGGGACCCACCCATGTGGGGTTGTCATGAAAAGGAAAAAAAATTGAAAAAAAAATGCTTGTCACCTATCGATTATGTAATTAAAATTTAAAGAGCAAAAATAAAACAATATTTTATAAAGCGTATAGATTTAAGAGAGTGGAGGGGGAAAAGAGAAATTACTTACCTAGAAAGTGATGCAAATTCTATCTTTAATTCTATCTTTAATAGGAACCAAATAGCCATCATTATCATCATCCTGCTTTTTCACAAGAGTTTTAAGAAAAATATTGATTTTTTTAGATTATGTTGGTTCAAAGGACATAACTCAAAAAAAAAAAAAAATTTAAAAAAGAAATTAAATAAAATCGAAAAATAAAAAAAAAAAAAATTAAATCTTAAAATCTTGAAAAATACAAAAATATTGTAAATTTACGATTCACTTAGAATAATTTTTCCTTAGTTTTAAGTTTCCTTTAGTTTTTACATTTAGAATTCCTTAGTTTTTATTTTTTTTCCTTAGTGCTATTTACCTTAGTTTTAAGTCTAGTATTTTGTCGTAGTTTATTTTTATTTCTAGATTTCTAAGATTTACCGTAAAATCCCTTAAGTGCCTTTTCTTTAGATTAAGATTTAGGTGCTTTAGAAATTTGCGACGCTGTTTATAAATTTTAGTACCTTTTAAGTTTCGACGCGCTACTTTCTTATTTTTATTTTTCGACCTTTTATTTTTTTCGACGTTTTTCAACGCAATCTTTTTCTTTCTTATTTCTCGACGCTCTAGTTTTTAGGACATAGAATTTTTTATTTCTTCTCTAAAATTTCAAACGAAAAATTATTTTAAGCGATTAAATTGATAGACATCCAAATTTTCTGGTTCGTAGTAATAGTTGGATTTGTTAGTGGTGAGTTGTGGGCTTCCGATTTAAAGGGTCCTGGTTACCTGCTGCATCTATTGGCTATTCGAAACGTGGGCAAAATCAGAAAAGTCTATTAATTTGATAACTTATATAATTTATATATTTATAACTAATAGGATATTCAGTGAATGCACCGAGCAAAACGTTCACCACCTTTCATACGTTCACCACCTGTAACTCGATCAAGACGTCTAGCCAATATTGTCGCCGTTGATTTTTCTTTAGAATCGTCATCCAGTCGACCAAGTAATCCAATTCAAATTTTCGATAAACCATTTTTTGAACCCGACCTCACAATTGAGAACCCGGAGGATATTCAGGGGCAATTCAGAGATCCTGAACCACTAATCATTCCTCCTGAACCACAAATCACTCATCCAGAAATTGTCGAGGAACAAACCATTAAATCAGAATCCTCTAGTGATTCAGATTCAACAAATTCAATAACGGAAAATCTGGAACCTTTAAGTATGGAAAACCGAATGCGAGCTAAACGCACTGGCCAAGGTCACACAATTACTCAACCAGACATTAATGCACCAGATTATGAAATCAAAGGACAAATCCTACACATGGTAATTAATCAATGCCAATTTAGTGGTGCGCCGAAGGAAGATCCAAACGAACATCTTCGTACCTTTAATAGGATCTATACTTTATTTAAAATAAGAGAAGTTGCGGATGAACAGATCTATCTCATGTTATTTCCCTGGACTTTAAAGGGAGAAGCCAAAGATTGGTTAGAATCGTTACCTGAAGGGGCGATTGATACATGGGATGTTTTAGTTGAAAAATTTCTTAAACAATTCTTTCCGGCATCTAAAGCCGTGAGACTTCAAGGAGAAAATGTTACGTTCACACAAAAGCCAAATGAAACTCTATATGAGGCGTGGACAAGATTTGGAAAGTTGTTAAGAGGATGTCCGCAACATCGTTTAGACACTTATCAAATAATACAAATATTCTACCAAGAATGCGACATCACTACAAGAAAAGACATCGATATAGCAGCTGGTGGTTCCATTATGAAGAAAATCGCAACAGAAGCTTACAAAATTATTGATAACACTGCTTCCCACTCACATGAGTGGCATCAAGAAAAAGATATCGTTATATCATCTAAAGCAGCTAGAGCCGATTCTAGCCATGAGTTTGATTCCATTTCCGCAAAGATAGATGTTGTCGAGAGACGAATGGAAAAGATGACTAAAGATATTCACTCAATACGAATTAGTTGTGAGCAGTGTGGAGGACCACATTTGACAAAAGATTGTCTCAGTATTGAACAAACAATGGAACAAATGCAGAAAATGGTCACACGAAGGTAAATGTTCGAACAATCAAACATATTCAAATACCGAATTTGTTACTCTATGCAGAGAAGGACCGTTTATATGTTCAGAATAAAAGATATTGAAGAATTGAGGTTACGCTTATGTAGCTATGGAAAACCAAATCACACGACTCTCCTATGAGTCAGCTAAAGCAGGTCTCTGAGAATTCTTTCTCATAGGTAAGTATGTACAGCTTTTATTTTTATTTTTATTGCTTTTAACCTTTTGATAATAAAAGCTGAATCATTCGCTATAAAGTATTAAATTGATATTCAATAAAATTAGGTATGCGTAACCGAATTTATTGATATCTTATACAAAAATTTATTACATCACTGCGAAATTTACCGTTTATTCTTAAGGTATAAATATCTTTAATCAATCAACCCAAAATATTTCAAAAATTCGTCAGGAGTAAAACTAGGTTATGGAACCGAACTTACTTTACCGAAAAGAGAAGCGTATATTTTTGATAATATTTGATTGATTAAAGTGGAAGAAAAAAAACCAAAAAGATTTTTAATTTTATCTTTACCATATTTTTAAAATTAATATTATAAATTTTTAAAATCAATATATTTAAGTTTGTAAATATTTTAAACTACTATTTTTAATATAAGTTTGTAAAATTTAAAATATTAATTATATTTATATGAATTTTTAATTTTATGCATTTTAAATTTAAGTTTGGTGAAAATTTAAAAACAAAATTTACTTTATTTCATTACGTTAAAAATTGATTTCCAAAATTCATCGTAAGTTGAAGACTAGGTCTTTGAATCAAAATTGCTTTACCCAAGAGCAGGACGAGAAATTTTGCTATCATTATTTTTAATCTAATTGATCTAAAGTATGCCAAAAATATTTAAAAAAAAAACCCCCGAAAATCTTTGCTTTTAAAACAATCACTTTAAAATGACAAATTTTAAAATTTTGTCGAGGGACGGACTAGGTAAACGTACCGAAACTACCTCTACCTAAAGTAAAAGGAAACAAAATGTTAAAAATTATTCATTTAAATTGTTTTAATAAATAAAGGTTATATATAAAAAAATATTATGTATATATTTGTTTGTAGTTTATATTATGTACAAAACAGGGTAAAATAGCACACTTTCAAAAACTGGCATTATGTTTAGCAAAAGCTACTAATTTTAACGACAAGACGTAAAATATCAAATGTGATATAAAACAATAGGTTTGCAAACTCGGTATTTTTAATCATTTTTCTACACTAATCACCCTCATGAATTTAAATTTTTACTGATTTCTTGCAAATGAGGGCATTGCAAGATCTCAAGTGTGGGGAAGGTTATAAATTCTCTCGGGTTTACACTTGGTTTAATTGCCAAATTTTGTGAAAATTTGAAAAATTTTCAACTAAATGAATTCAAAATCATGTTTATACATATTTATGAACGATGAAAACTAGGTGTTAATACCGAAATTATCGTTACCTCGGAAAGGACATAAATTGAGAAACACCCTAAAATGTTTGAATTAATTTAAAATGGAATAAAGGAGAATAAAAAGGCAAAGAAAAAAACTAAGTGTGGGGAGAATGTACCAAGTTATTTAATTAAAAACTATCTATCACATGTTTCTGTAGAGTTTATTGCAGGTGCTTTTGTTTTGGACTAAATTAAATGTTTTACCCGTAATATTATAATAAAGATAAAAGAAACGATGGATCTACACGATGAATCAATTAGAAAAGATGGATCTACACGATGAATCAATTCCATCATTAAAAGGAAGTAAAGTCTTCCAAAAAAGAAATGCGCTTCTTGATTTAGGTCAGAAAGTTGTCATCCAGACCAGTTGTAGAGTCTACGAAAAACCTTGAAAAGTTTTCTCTAAAATCAGCTGGAAATCTACGGACCTCAGCATCAAACAGGGTTGCTATGTGGTCAGACTTATCCTAACCATGAGAGGATCTGTCTCGTAAAATGGGGAGGGCGCCGTGCAAATTAGCTTGATAAGACTAATGAATCAGACCCCCAGTAAGGATAATCTCCTTAAAGATTAAAAATTAGCTTTTAAGCCTGATATCACTCAATCCTTGAGATTGACCTTAAAGATTGAGAATTCAAACTCATGGAATTCGATGATATCTAAACTCGAGCTTGAACGAGAAAATATTTTGATCAAAATTACAAACCGATTTGTTTTCTGAAAACCCATTTTCAATGCGTTCATTACCATTGAACGTAAAATCCTGAGAATTCACCAGAATTCATTAGGTCACCTGAACTAAATCGGGTGTCAACCGTAAGAACGGTGGTTACATAGCATGGTCAAAGACAGGACCTTGTGCCAGACCGAAAAATTATTGGGTGATCTTTACTATTGCACCTACAAAGGATAGTAATTGCATCCGACACGTTATATCTGACGATCGCTCCAAATCCATATGGACGAACACGTCATTCATCGATTTCATTGCGAGGTATTTGACCTCTATATGATACGTTTTGTAAATATTGCATTCTTTTAAAAAGGCACACCATAAATGAATATTTAAATCAATGGTTTTCGACATCTGATGATTTCTACATATAGACAATCACTGTAATATAATAGTTTACAATAATACTTCCGTTGACAACGCAGTCAAAATAAGATACATGGTGATGATTTGGTGAATGCAACGTTTCCTTGAAAAATATGCCATGTAAGACTCCATGCACATAGCTTGTCTAATATATAAGAAAACAGCGGAAGACTTCTAGGGAACTTGAGAATAAACATGCTAACAAGTGTCAACACAAAGGTTGGTGAGTTCATAGTTTTAATGTTTTGCATAATCTGTACATAAAGATGGATCACAAGATTTCAGTTGTTTCATCCAGAAACGTTTATCAAAATATTCTACGAAGTTGAGCACCCTAGTAACTAAACTTTAACGTTATAATAAGTACCCCTGTTTTAACATACATGCAACCAACATGTACAATACACGCAAACCAACGTGTACTAAACTCAAATAGCATACGTCTGTTTAATAGTTCAGGCTAGGATTTCTAAACCTGGAACAGACGGGGATGTCAAGCCCTATGGATCCATATACAACTACTCGCGTTTACAAGTTCTTATAACCGGCAGTTACTAGTTACCAAAGCTAAGGGATTTTCGGTTCAAACTCAGTGTAGAATTAAGTATGTACTTGTATCCATTGCATTTAAAATAAATTGCATGTATTCTCAGTCCAAAAATATAGATTGCAAAATCAATTAAAAAGGGAGCAAATGAAACTCACCTTAGTAGCATATAAAGTCGTTCACCAAAATATGACCGAAACTCAGATTACCAAATAACCGTAGATCTCAACCTAGAGAACATATGTTGGTCAATAAATGTCTATCAAGCTAGGTCAGGTCATAGTGTATCACAATCCTAATGCTCAAGATCGACATACAAAAGTTATCCAAAGTCGTTTCAAAAAGTCAATTTTGACAATAGTTCAACAAAACGAGACGTACCTTATATAAGGATTCATTTACTCGGTTGGTAATATTCAAAAATTCAATTTATCAATCTTAAAAACAAGTTGTTTAAATATTAATTACAGATTCAAATGCAATTCCAATTAACGTCAATTATAATACAGTTGACCATATCTTTTGATTCGTTCATCGAAATTACGCGATTTCTAAATGAAAAGTTATTGATTTTTCGCCAGCTTTCCAAAAACATGTATATCATATACCTTTTACCAATAATATATGTATTTAATTCGTGATTCATTATAAACTGTTTAATGACGAAATTTAGCATACAAGCCTGTATAAATATATATACTCGAGCACTAGACATGGATACACAATTAATATATAAAAGATAAGATATGAATGCTCACATATCAATATTGTGATTCAATATTGCAGGGAAGTACGTAGACGTAACAGAGATGATAAACACTAGGTTTGACTTGCGAACAATACCCACGAGCATTATGAAATGTCCCGTTCTTATTGATTAAAAACGTTCCATATTAATTGATTTCGTTGCGAGGTTTTGACCTCTATATGAGACGTTTTTCAAAGACTGCATTCATTTTTAAAATAAACCATAACCTTTATTTCATAAATAAAGGTTTAAAAAGCTTTACGTAGATTATCAAATAATGATAATCTAAAATATCCTGTTTACACACGACCATTACATAATGGTTTACAATACAAATATGTTACATCGAAATCAGTTTCTTGAATGCAGTTTTTACACAATATCATACAAACATGGACTCCAAATCTTGTCCTTATTTTAGTATGCAACAGCGGAAGCTCTTAGTATTCACCTGAGAATAAACATGCTTTAAACGTCAACAAAAATGTTGGTGAGTTATAGGTTTAACCTATATATATCAAATCGTAACAATAGACCACAAGATTTCATATTTCAATACACATCCTATACATAGAGATAAAAATCATTCATATGGTGAACACCTGGTAACCGACATTAACAAGTTGCATATATAAGAATATCCCCATCATTCCGGGACACCCTTCGGATATGATATAAATTTCGAAGTACTAAAGCATTCGGTACTTTGGATGGGGTTTGTTAGGCCCAATAGATCTATCTTTAGGATTCGCGTCAATTAGGGTGTCTGTTCCCTAATTCTTAGATTACCAGACTTAATAAAAAGGGGCATATTCGATTTCGATAATTCAACCATAGAATGTAGTTTCACGTACTTGTGTCTATTTTGTAAATCATTTATAAAACCTGCATGTATTCTCATCCCAAAAATATTAGATTTTAAAAGTGGGACTATAACTCACTTTCACAGATTTTTACTTCGTCGGGAAGTAAGACTTGGCCACTGGTTGATTCATGAACCTATAACAAATATGTACATATATATCAAAGTATGTTCAAAATATATTTACAACACTTTTAATACATTTTGATGTTTTAAGTTTATTAAGTCAGCTGTCCTCGTTAGTAACCTACAACTAGTTGTCCACAGTTAGATGTGCAGAAATTAAATCGATATATATATTATCTTGAATCAATCTACGAACCAGTGTATACGTATCTCAGTATTGATCACAACTCAAACTATATATATTTTGGAATCAACCTCAACCCTGTATAGCTAACTCCAACATTCACATATAGAGTGTCTATGGTTGTTCCGAAATATATATAGATGTGTCGACATGATAGGTCGAAACATTGTATACGTGTCTATGGTATCTCAAGATTACATAATATACAATACAAGTTGATTAAGTTATGGTTGGAATAGATTTGTTACCAATTTTCACGTAGCTAAAATGAGAAAAATTATCCAATCTTGTTTTACCCATAACTTCTTCATTTTAAATCCGTTTTGAGTGAATCAAATTGCTATGGTTTCATATTGAACTCTATTTTATGAATCTAAACAGAAAAAGTATAGGTTTATAGTCGGAAAAATAAGTTACAAGTTGTTTTTGTAAAGGTAGTCATTTCAGTCGAAAGAACGACGTCTAGATGACCATTTTAGAAAACATACTTCCACTTTGAGTTTAACCATAATTTTTGGATATAGTTTCATGTTAATAATAAAAATCATTTTCCCGGAATAACAACTTTTAAATCAAAGTTTATCATAGTTTTTAATTAACTAACCCAAAACAGCCCGCGGTGTTACTACGACGGCGTAAATCCGGTTTTACAGTGTTTTTCGTGTTTCCAGGTTTTAAATCATTAAGTTAGCATATCATATAGATATAGAACATGTGTTTAGTTGATTTTAAAAGTCAAGTTAGAAGGATTAACTTTTATTTGCGAACAAGTTTAGAATTAACTAAACTATGTTCTAGTGATTACAAGTTTAAACCTTCGAATAAGATAGCTTTATATGTATGAATAGAATGATGTTATGAAAATCATTACTACCTCAAGTTCCTTGGATAAACCTACTGGAAATGAGAAAAATAGATCTAGCTTCAAAGGATCCTTGGATGGCTTGAAAGTTCTTGAAGCAGAATCATGACACGAAAACAATTTCAAGTAAGATTTCCACTCGAAATAAGATTGTTATAGTTATAGAAATTGAATTAAAGTTTGAATATGATTATTACCTTGTATTAGAAAGATAAACTACTGTAAGTAACAAAGGTTTCTTGATCTTGGATGATTACTTGGAATGGATTTAGAAAACTTGGAAGTAAACTTGCAATCTTGGAAGTATTCTTGATTTTATGAAACTAGAACTTTTGGAATTTATGAAGAACACTTAGAACTTGAAGATAGAACTTGAGAGAGATCAATTAGATGAAGAAAATTGAAGAATAAAAGTGTTTGTAGGTGTTTTTGGTCGTTGGTGTATGGATTAGATATAAAGGATATGTAATTTTGTTTTCATGTAAATAAGTCATGAATGATTACTCATATTTTTGTAATTTTATGAGATATTTTATGCTAGTTGCCAAATGATGGTTCCCACATGTGTTAGGTGACTCACATGGGCTGCTAAGAGCTGATCATTGGAGTGTATATACCAATAGTACATACATCTAAAAGCTGTGTATTGTACGAGTACGAATACGGGTGCATACGAGTAGAATTATTGATGAAACTGAACGAGGATGTAATTGTAAGCATTTTTGTTAATTAGAAGTATTTTTATAAGTGTCTTGAAGTCTTTAAAAAGTGTATGAATAAATATTAAAACACTACATGTGTATATATTTTAACTGAGTCGTTAAGTCATCGTTAGTCGTTACATGTAAATGTTGTTTTGAAACCTTTAGGTTAACGATCTTGTTGAATGTTGTTAACCCATTGTTTATTATAACAAATGAGATGTTAAATTGTTATATTATCATGATATTATGATATATAATATATCTTAGTATGATATATATACAGTTAAATGACGTTACAACGATAATCGTTACATATATGTCTCGTTTCGAAATCATTAAGTTAGTACTCTTATTTTTACATATGTATTTCATTGTTAATACACTTAATAATATATTTACTTATCATTTAACATAATTTACCAAGTGTATCAATATCTTAATATGATTCATATGTACCTAGTAAGACGTTGTTATAACGATAATCGTTATATATATCGTTTTCGAGTTTCTTAAATTAATAGTCTCATTTTTATGTATATAACTCATTGTTAAAATACCTAATGAGATACATACTTATAATAAAATCATGTTAACTATATATATAACCATATATATGTCATCGTATAGTTTTTACAAGTTTTAACGTTCGTGAATCACCGGTCAACTTGGGTGGTCAATTGTCTATATGAAACCTATTTCAATTAATCAAGTCTTAACAAGTTTGATTGCTTAACATGTTGGAAACACTTAATCATGTAAATAACAATTTCATTTAATATATATATATATATAAGCATGGAAAAGTTCGGGTCACTACAGTACCTACCCGTTAAATAAATTTCGTCCCGAAATTTTAAGCAGTTGGAGGTGTTGACGTATCTTCTGGAAATAAATGCGGGTATTTATTCTTCATCTGATCTTCACACTCCCAGGTGAACTCGGGACCTCTACGAGCATTCCATCGAACCTTAACAATCGGTATATTGTTTTGTTTAAGTCTCTTAACCTCACGATCCATTATTTCGACGGGTTCTTCAATGAATTGAAGTTTTTCATTGATTTGGATTTCGTCCAACGGAATAGTGAGATCTTCTTTAGCAAAACATTTCTTCAAATTTGAGACGTGGAAAGTGTTATTTACAGCTTCGAGTTGCTGAGGTAGCTCCAGTTGGTAAGCTACTGGTCCGAAACGATCTATAATCTTGAATGGTCCAATGTACCTTGGATTTAGTTTCCCCTGTTTACCAAATCGAACAACGCCTTTCCAAGGTGAAACCTTAAGCATGACCATTTCTCCAATTTCAAACTCAATATCTTTTCTTTTACTATCCGCGTAGCTCTTTTGTCGACTCTAGGCGGTTTTTAATCTTTGTTGAATTTGGATGATTTTCTCGGTAGTTTCTTGTATTATCTCCGGACCCGTAATCTGTCTATCCCCCACTTCACTCCAACAAATCGGAGACCTGCACTTTCTACCATAAAGTGCTTCAAACGGGGCCATCTCAATGCTTGAATGGTAGCTGTTGTTGTAGGAAAATTCTGCTAACGGTAGATGTCGATCCCAACTGTTTCCAAAATCAATAACACATGCTCGTAGCATGTCTTCAAGCGTTTGTATCGTCCTTTCGCTCAGCCCATCAGTTTGTGAATGATAGGCAGTACTCATGTCTAGACGAGTTCCTAATGCTTGCTGTAATGTCTGCCAGAATCTTGAAATAAATCTGTCATCCCTATCAGAAATAATAGAGATTGGTATTCCATGTCTGGAGACGACTTCCTTCAAATACAGTCGTGCTAACTTATCCATCTTGTCATCTTCTCTTATTGGCAGGAAGTGTGCTGATTTGGTGAGACGATCAACTATTACCCAAATAGTATCAAACCCACTTGCAGTCCTTGGCAATTTAGTGATGAAATCCATGGTAATGTTTTCCCATTTTCATTCCGGGATTTCGGCTTGTTGAAGTAGACCTGATGGTTTCTGATGCTCAGCTTTGACCTTAGAACATGTCAAACATTCTCCTATGTATTTAGCAACATCGGCTTTCATACCCGGCCACCAAAAATGTTTCTTGAGATCCTTGTACATCTTCCCCGTTCCAGGATGTATTGAGTATCTGGTTTTCTGAGCTTCTCTAAGTACCATTTCTCTCATATCTCCAAATTTTGGTACCCAAATCCTTTCATCCCTATACCGGGTTCCGTCTTCCCGAATATTAAGATGCTTCTCCGATCCTTTGGGTATTTCATCCTTTAAATTTCCCTCTTTTAAAACTCCTTGTTGCGCCTCCTTTATTTGAGTAGTAAGGTTATTGTGAATCATTATATTCATAGATTTTACTCGAATGGGTTCTCTGTCCTTCCTGCTCAAGGCGTCGGCTACCACATTTGCCTTCCCCGGGTGGTAACGAATCTCAAAGTCGTAATCATTCAACAATTCAATCCACCTACGCTGCCTCATATTCAGTTGTTTCTGATTAAATATGAAATGTCCCGTTCTTATTGATTAAAAACGTTCCATATTAATTGATTTCGTTGCGAGGTTTTGACCTCTATATGAGACGTTTTTCAAAGACTGCATTCATTTTTAAACAAACCATAACCTTTATTTCATCAATAAAGGTTTAAAAAGCTTTACGTAGATTATCAAATAATGATAATCTAAAATATCCTGTTTACACACGACCATTACATAATGGTTTACAATACAAATATGTTACAACAAAATAAGTTTCTTGAATGCAGTTTTTACACAATATCATACAAGCATGGACTCCAAATCTTGTCCTTATTTAAGTATGCGACAGCGGAAGCTCTTAATAATCACCTGAGAATAAACATGCTTAAAACGTCAACAAAAATGTTGGTGAGTTATAGGTTTAACCTATATATATCAAATCGTAACAATAGACCACAAGATTTCATATTTCAATACACATCCCATACATAGAGATAAAAATCATTCATATGGTGAACACCTGGTAACCGACAATAACAAGATGCATATATAAGAATATCCCCATCATTCCGGGACACCCTTCGGATATGATATAAATTTCGAAGTACTAAAGCATCCGGTACTTTGGATGGGGTTTGTTAGGCCCAATAGATCTATCTTTAGGATTCGCGTCAATTAGGGTGTCTGTTCCCTAATTCTTAGATTACCAGACTTAATAAAAAGGGGAATATTCGATTTCGATAATTCAACCATAGAATGTAGTTTCACGTACTTGTGTCTATTTTGTAAATCATTTATAAAACCTGCATGTATTCTCATCCCAAAAATATTAGATTTTAAAAGTGGGACTATAACTCACTTTCACAGATTTTTACTTCGTCGGGAAGTAAGACTTGGCCACTGGTTGATTCACGAACCTATAACAATATATACATATATATCAAAGTATGTTCAAAATATATTTACAACACTTTTAATATATTTTGATGTTTTAAGTTTATTAAGTCAGCTGTCCTCGTTAGTAACCTACAACTAGTTGTCCACAGTTAGATGTACAAAAATAAATCGATAAATATTATCTTGAATCAATCCACGACCCAGTGTATACGTATCTCAGTATTGATCACAACTCAAACTATATATATTTTGGAATCAACCTCAACCCTGTATAGCTAACTCCAACATTCACATATAGAGTGTCTATGGTTGTTCCGAAATATATATAGATGTGTCGACATGATAGGTCGAAACATTGTATACGTGTCTATGGTATCTCAAGATTACATAATATATAATACAAGTTGATTAAGTTATGGTTGGAATAGATTTGTTACCAATTTTCACGTAGCTAAAATGAGAAAAATTATCCAATCTTGTTTTACCCATAACTTCTTCATTTTAAATCCGTTTTGAGTGAATCAAATTGCTATGGTTTCATATTGAACTCTATTTTATGAATCTAAACCAAAAAAGTATAGGTTTCTAGTCGGAAAAATAAGTTACAAGTCGTTTTTGTAAAGGTAGTCATTTCAGTCGAAAGAACGACGTCTAGATGACCATTTTAGAAAACATACTTCCACTTTGAGTTTAACCATAATTTTTGGATATAGTTTCATGTTCATAATAAAAATCATTTTCTCAGAATAACAACTTTTAAATCAAAGTTTATCATAGTTTTTAATTAACTAACCCAAAACAGCCCGCAGTGTTACTACGACGGCGTAAATCCGGTTTTACGGTGTTTTTCGTGTTTCCAGGTTTTAAATCATTAAGTTAGCATATCATATAGATATAGAACATGTGTTTAGTTGATTTTAAAAGTCAAGTTAGAAGGATTAACTTTTGTTTGCGAACAAGTTTAGAATTAACTAAACTATGTTCTAGTGATTACAAGTTTAAACCTTCGAATAAGATAGCTTTATATGTATGAATCGAATGATGTTATGAACATCATTACTACCTTAAGTTCCTTGGATGAACCTACTGGAAAAGAGAAAAATGGATCTAGCTTCAATGGATCCTTGGATGGCTCAAAGTTCTTGAAGCAAAATCATGACACGAAAACAAGTTCAAGTAAGATCATCACTTGAAATAAGATTGTTATAGTTATAGAAATTGAACCAAAGTTTTAATATGATTATTACCTTGTATTAGAATGATAACTTACTGTAAGAAACAAAGATTTCTTGTGGTTGGATGATCACCTTACAAGATTGGAAGTGAGCTAGCAAACTTGAAAGTATTCTTGATTTTATGAAACTAGAACTTTTGGAATTTATGAAGAACACTTAGAACTTGAAGATAGAACTTGAGAGAGTTCAATTAGATGAAGAAAATTGAAGAATGAAAGTGTTTGTAGGTGTTTTTGGTCGTTGGTGTATGGATTAGATATAAAGGATATGTAATTTTGTTTTCATGTAAATAAGTCATGAATGATTACTCATATTTTTGTAATCTTATGAGATATTTCATGCTAGTTGCCAAATGATGGTTCCCACATGTGTTAGGTGACTCACATGGACTGCTAAGAGCTGATCATTGGAGTGTATATACCAATAGTACATACATCTAAAAGCTGTGTATTGTACGAGTACGAATACGGGTGCATACGAGTAGAATTGTTGATGAAACTGAACGAGAATGTAATTGTAAGCATTTTTGTTAAGTAGAAGTATTTTGATAAGTGTATTGAAGTCTTTCAAAAGTGTATAAATACATATTAAAACACTACATGTATATACATTTTAACTGAGTCGTTAAGTCATCGTTAGTCGTTACATGTAAGTGTTGTTTTGAAACCTTTAGGTTAACGATCTTGTTAAATGTTGTTAACCCAATGTTTATAATATCAAAAGAGATTTTAAATTATTATATTATCATGATATTATGATGTACGAATATCTCTTAATATGATATATATACATTAAATGTCGTTACAACGATAAACGTTACATATATGTCTCGTTTCAAAATCATTAAGTTAGTAGTCTTGTTTTTACATATGTAGTTCATTGTTAATATAATTAATGATATGTTTACTTATCATAATATCATGTTAACTATATATATAACCATATATATGTCATCATATAGTTTTTTTTACAAGTTTTAACGTTCGTGAATCACCGGTCAACTTGGGTGGTCAATTGTCTATATGAAACCTATTTCAATTAATCAAGTCTTAACAAGTTTGATTGCTTAACATGTTGGAAACATTTAATCATGTAAACATCAATCTCAATTAATATATATAAACATGGAAAAGTTCGGGTCACTACAGTACCTACCCGTTAAATAAATTTCGTCCCGAAATTTTAAGCTGTTGAAGGTGTTGACGAATCTTCTGGAAATAGATGCGGGTATTTCTTCTTCATCTGATCTTCATGCTCCCAGGTGAACTCGGGTCCTCTACGAGCATTCCATCGAACCTTAACAATTGGTATCTTGTTTTGCTTAAGTCTTTTAACCTCACGATCCATTATTTCGACGGGTTCTTCGATGAATTGGAGTTTTTCGTTGATTTGGATTTCATCTAACGGAATAGTGAGATCTTCTTTAGCAAAACATTTCTTCAAATTCGAGACGTGGAAAGTGTTATGTACAGCCGCGAGTTGTTGAGGTAACTCAAGTCGGTAAGCTACTGGTCCGACACGATCAATAATCTTGAATGGTCCAATATACCTTGGATTTAATTTCCCTCGTTTACCAAATCGAACAACGCCTTTCCAAGGTGAAACTTTAAGCATGACCATCTCTCCAATTTCAAATTCTATATCTTTTCTTTTAATGTCAGCGTAGCTCTTTTGTCGACTTTGGGCGGTTTTCAACCGTTGTTGAATTTGGATGATCTTCTCGGTAGTTTCTTGTATAATCTCCGGACCCGTAATCTGTCTATCCCCCACCTCACTCCAAAAAATCGGAGACCTGCACTTTCTACCATAAAGTGCTTCAAACGGCGCCATCTCAATGCTTGAATGGTAGCTGTTGTTGTAGGAAAATTCTGCTAACGGTAGATGTCGATCCCAACTGTTTCCGAAATCAATAACACATGCTCGTAGCATGTCTTCAAGCGTTTGTATCGTCCTTTCACTCTGCCCATCAGTTTGTGGATGATAGGCAGTACTCATGTCTAGACGAGTTCCTAATGCTTGCTGTAATGTCTGCCAGAATCTTGAAATAAATCTGCCATCCCTATCAGAGATAATAGAGATTGGTATTCCATGTCTGGAGACGACTTCCTTCAAATACAGTCGTGCTAACTTCTCCATCTTGTCATCTTCTCTTATTGGTAGGAAGTGTGCTGATTTGGTGAGACGATCAACAATTACCCAAATAGTATCAAAACCACTTGCAGTCCTTGGCAATTTAGTGATGAAATCCATGGTAATGTTTTCCCATTTCCATTCCGGGATTTCGGGTTGTTGAAGTAGACCTGATGGTTTCTGATGCTCAGCTTTGACCTTAGAACACGTCAAACATTCTCCTACCTATTTAGCAACATCAGCTTTCATACCCGGCCACCAAAAATGTTTCTTGAGATCCTTGTACATCTTCCCCGTTCCAGGATGTATTGAGTATCTGGTTTTATGAGCTTCTCTAAGTACCATTTCTCTCATATCTCCAAATTTTGGTACCCAAATCCTTTCAGCCCTATACCGGGTTCCGTCTTCCCGAATATTAAGATGCTTCTCCGATCCTTTGGGTATTTCATCCTTTAAATTTCCCTCTTTTAAAACTCCTTGTTGCGCCTCCTTTATTTGAGTAGTAATGTTATTATGAATCATTATATTCATAGATTTTACTCGAATGGGTTCTCTATCCTTCCTGCTCAAGGCATCGGCTACCACATTTGCCTTCCCCGGGTGGTAACGAATCTCAAAATCGTAATCATTCAATAATTCAATCCACCTACGCTGCCTCATATTCAGTTGTTTCTGATTAAATATGTGTTGAAGACTTTTGTGGTCGGTATATATAATACTTTTGACCCCATATAAGTAGTGCCTCCAAGTCTTTAATGCAAAAACAACCGCGCCTAATTCCAAATCATGCGTCGTATAATTTTGTTCGTGAATCTTCAATTGTCTAGACGCATAAGCAATCACCTTCGTTCGTTGCATTAATACACAACCGAGACCTTGCTTTGATGCGTCACAATAAATCACAAAATCATCATTCCCTTCAGGCAATGACAATATAGGTGCCGTAGTTAGCTTTTTCTTCAATAATTGAAACGCTTTCTCTTGTTCATCATTCCATTCAAATTTCTTCCCTTTATGCGTTAATGCAGTCAAGGGTTTTGCTATTCTGGAAAAGTCTTGGATGAACCTTCTGTAGTAACCAGCTAGTCCTAAAAACTGGCGTATGTGTTTCGGAGTTTTCGGGGTTTCCCACTTTTCAACAGTTTCTATCTTTGCCGGATCCACCTTAATACCTTCTTTGTTCACTATGTGACCGAGGAATTGAACTTCTTCCAACCAAAATGCACACTTTGAAAACTTAGCGTACAATTCTTCCTTCCTCAATACTTCTAACACCTTTCTCAAATGTTCACCGTGTTCTTGGTCATTCTTTGAGTAAATAAGTATGTCATCAATGAAAACAATGACAAACTTGTCAAGGTATGGTCCACACACTCGGTTCATAAGGTCCATGAACACAGCTGGTGCATTAGTTAAACCAAACGGCATGACCATAAACTCGTAATGACCGTAACGTGTTCTGAAAGCAGTCTTTGGAATATCATCTTCTTTCACCCGCATTTGATGATACCCGGAACGTAAGTCAATCTTTGAATAAACAGACGAGCCTTGTAGTTGATCAAATAAGTCGTCGATTCTCGGTAGTGGGTAGCGGTTCTTGATGGTAAGTTTGTTCAACTCTCGGTAGTCGATACACAACCTGAATGTACCATCTTTCTTCTTGACAAACAAAACAGGAGCTCCCCACGGTGATGTGCTTGGTCGAATGAAACCACGCTCTAAAAGTTCTTGTAATTGTCTTTGTAGTTCTTTCATCTCGCTGGGTGCGAGTCTGTAAGGAGCACGAGCTATTGGTGCAGCTCCTGGTACAAGATCTATTTGAAATTCAACGGATCGATGTGGGGGTAATCCCGGTAATTCTTTCGGAAATACATCGGGAAATTCTTTTGCAATGGGAACATCATTGATGCTCTTTTCTTCAGTTTGTACTTTCTCGACGTGTGCTAGAACAGCATAGCAACCTTTTCTTATTAGTTTTTGTGCCTTCAAATTACTAATAAGATGTAGCTTCGTGTTGCCCTTTTCTCCGTACACCATTAAGGGTTTTCCTTTTTCTCGTATAATGCGAATTGCATTTTTGTAACAAACGATCTCCGCTTTCACTTCTTTCAACCAGTCCATACCGATTATCACATCAAAACTCCCTAACTCTACTGGTATCAAATCAATCTTAAATGTTTCGCTAACCAGTTTAATTTCTCGATTCCGACATATATTATCTGCTGAAATTAATTTACCATTTGCTAATTCGAGTAAAAATTTACTATCCAAAGGCGTCAATGGACAACTTAATTTAGCACAAAAATCTCTACTCATATAGCTTCTATCCGCACCCGAATCAAATAAAACGTAAGCAGATTTATTGTCAATAAGAAACGTACCCGTAACAAGCTCCGGGTCTTCCTGTGCCTCTACCGCATTAATATTGAAAACTCTTCCACGGCCTTGTCCATTCGTGTTCTCCTGGTTCGGGCAATTTCTAATAATGTGGCCTGGTTTTCCACATTTATAACAAACTACATTGGCATAACTTGCTCCGACACTACTTGCTCCGCCATTACTCGTTCCGACACCATTTGTTCCTTTCGTTCTATTAACCCCTGGTCCGTAGACCTCACACTTCGCCGCGCTATGACCATTTCTTTTACACTTGTTGCAAAATTTGGTACAGAACCCCGAGTGATTCTTTTCACACCTTTGGCATAGTTGCTTCTGATTGTTGTTGTTGTTGCGGTTATTATTGTTGTTGGGATGATTGTTGTAGTTGCTGTTGTTGTTGTTGTTGTTGTTGTTGTTGGGCCGTTTGTTGTAGTTGCGATTGATGTTGCGATTGTTGGGATAATTGTTGCGATTATTGTTGTAATTACTGTTGTTGTTGTATTGGTGATTCTTATCACCGTTTTCCTCCCACTTTCTTTTGACTTGCTTCACATTGGCCTCTTCAGCAGTCTGTTCTTTAATTCTTTCTTCAATCTGGTTCACTAGTTTGTGAGCCATTCTACATGCCTGTTGTATGGAGGCGGGCTCGTGTGAACTTATATCTTCTTGGATTCTTTCCGGTAATCCTTTCACAAACGCGTCGATCTTCTCTTCCTCATCTTCGAATGCTCCCGGACACAATAGGCACAATTCTGTGAATCGTCTTTCGTACGTGGTAATATCAAATCCTTGGGTTCGTAACCCTCTAAGTTCTGTCTTGAGCTTATTGACCTCGGTTCTGGGACGGTACTTCTCGTTCATCAAGTGCTTGAATGCTGACCACGGTAGTGCGTACGCATCATCTTGTCCCACTTGCTCTAGATAGGTATTCCACCATGTTAACGCAGAACCTGTGAAGGTATGCGTAGCGTACTTCACTTTGTCCTCTTCAGTACACTTACTTATGGCAAACACCGATTCAACCTTCTCGGTCCACCGTTTCAATCCGATCGGTCCTTCGGTTCCATCAAATTCCAAAGGTTTGCAGGCAGTGAATTCTTTGTAGGTGCATCCTACACGATTTCCTGTACTGTTAGATCCAAGGTTATTGTTGGTATGTAGCGCAGCCTGTACTGCGGCTATGTTTGAAGCTAGAAAAGTACGGAATTCCTCTTCATTCATATTCACGGTGTGTCGAGTAGTCGGTGCCATTTCCTTCAAAATAGTTAAATGGAACAAGTTAATCATACAGAATATTAAGAGTAGTTAATAGTATTTCGTAGCATAATATGAACTCATTTATAAAAGCTTTTTCTTCATATTAGCGTTTTATAAGTTTAAATTCGGGTAGTACCTACCCGTTAAGTTCATACTTAGTAGCTAATATACAATTCAACTACTACAATTCTATATGAAAAACTGATTATAATAATATTTCGCGTTCAAACTTTTATACAATATTTTACAAACTTACAATACCGCTTATTTTACATAAAGCATGAAATATAGCACACAATAACTTTGATACAAGATAGTTGTGAAGACAATTCTAGCTAGTACACAAGTCGTTCAGCAAAGGCAATAAAGACACGTAATTCATACGTCCAGAAACAAGTCATGCATTCTGGTTTTACTAGGACTACTTCCCATCCTTGGTCTTGTGCAACATAACCGTTATGGCCGTTGATAAGACAGCGTGTTGTAACGTCATCAAAGGGACGAGGGTTACGTAATGTCCAACAGTCCCGTAATAATCTAAAAACCTCATTTCTTACCCCAATTACCGACTCCGTCACTTGTGGAAATGTTTTGTTTAATAGTTGTAGCCCGATGTTCTTGTTCTCACTTTGGTGAGAAGCGAACATTACTAATCCGTAAGCATAACATGCTTCTTTATGTTGCATGTTAGCCGCTTTTTCTAAATCACGAAGTCCAATATTCGGATATATTGAGTCAAAATAATTTCTTAACCCGTTGCGTAAAATAGCATTTGGGTTCCCCGCAATATATGCGTCAAAGTAAACACATCGTAACTTATGGGTTTCCCAATGTGATATCCCCCATCTTTCAAACGAAAGTCTCTTATAAACCAAGACATTCTTGGAACGTTCTTCGAATGTCTTACAAACTGATCTCGCCTTAAATAGTTGTGCCGAAGAATTCTGGCCGACTCTAGACAAGATTTCATCAATCATGTCTCCGGGTAGGTCTCTTAAAATATTGGGTTGTCTATCCATTTTGTGTTTTTAAACTGTAAAATAGACAAGAGTTAGATTCATAAAAAAAATACTTATTAATACAAGCAATTTTTACATATATCATAAAGCATAAGAACACTATATTCCATATATTACACCACACGAATACAACTATCTTATTCCGACTCGCTCGTTTCTTCTTCTTCGGTTTTGGTTCGTTTTGCCAAGTTTCTAGGGATATATGATGTTCCCCTAATACGAGCCGTCGTTGTCCACATTGGTTTAGAAAAACCTGGTGGTTTAGAGGTTCCCGGGTCATTGTTACAACTTAAGGACTTCGGGGGTTGACGATACATATAAAGTTCATCGGGGTTGGAATTAGATTTCTCTATTTTTATGCCCTTTCCCTTATTATTTTCTTTTGCCTTTTTAAATTCAGTTGGGGTAATTTCTATAACATCATCGGAATTCTCGTCGGAATCCGATTCATCGGAGAATTGGTAATCCTCCCAATATTTTGCTTCCTTGGCGGAAACACCATTGACCATAATTAACTTTGGTCGGTTGGTTGAGGATTTTCTTTTACTTAACCGTTTTATTATTTCCCCCACCGGTTCTATTTCTTCATCCGGTTCCGATTCTTCTTCCGGTTCCGATTCTTCTTCCGGTTCCGACTCTTCTTCCGGTTCCTCTTCGGGAACTTGTGAATCAGTCCACAAATCATTCCAATTTACATTTGACTCTTCATTATTATTAGGTGAGTCAATGGGACTTGTTCTAGAGGTAGACATCTATCACATAATATCAAACACGTTAAGCGATTAATATATCACATAATATTCATATGTTAAAAATATATAGTTTCCAACAAAAATGTTAAGCAATCATTTTTAAAGAAAACACGGTCGAAGTCCAGACTCACTAATGCATCCTAACAAACTCGATAAGACACACTAATGCAAATTTTCTGGTTCTCTAAGACCAACGCTCGGATACCAACTGAAATGTCCCGTTCTTATTGATTAAAAACGTTCCATATTAATTGATTTCGTTGCGAGGTTTTGACCTCTATATGAGACGTTTTTCAAAGACTGCATTCATTTTTAAACAAACCATAACCTTTATTTCATCAATAAAGGTTTAAAAAGCTTTACGTAGATTATCAAATAATGATAATCTAAAATATTCTGTTTACACACGACCATTACATAATGGTTTACAATACAAATATGTTACAACAAAATAAGTTTCTTGAATGCAGTTTTTACACAATATCATACAAGCATGGACTCCAAATCTTGTCCTTATTTAAGTATGCGACAGCGGAAGCTCTTAATAATCACCTGAGAATAAACATGCTTAAAACGTCAACAAAAATGTTGGTGAGTTATAGGTTTAACCTATATATATCAAATCGTAACAATAGACCACAAGATTTCATATTTCAATACACATCCCATACATAGAGATAAAACTCATTCATATGGTGAACACCTGGTAACCGACAATAACAAGATGCATATATAAGAATATCCCCATCATTCCGGGACACCCTTCGGATATGATATAAATTTCGAAGTACTAAAGCATCCGGTACTTTGGATGGGGTTTGTTAGGCCCAATAGATCTATCTTTAGGATTCGCGTCAATTAGGGTGTCTGTTCCCTAATTCTTAGATTACCAGACTTAATAAAAAGGGGAATATTCGATTTCGATAATTCAACCATAGAATGTAGTTTCACGTACTTGTGTCTATTTTGTAAATCATTTATAAAACCTGCATGTATTCTCATCCCAAAAATATTAGATTTTAAAAGTGGGACTATAACTCACTTTCACAGATTTTTACTTCGTCGGGAAGTAAGACTTGGCCACTGGTTGATTCACGAACCTATAACAATATATACATATATATCAAAGTATGTTCAAAATATATTTACAACACTTTTAATATATTTTGATGTTTTAAGTTTATTAAGTCAGCTGTCCTCGTTAGTAACCTACAACTAGTTGTCCACAGTTAGATGTACAGAAATAAATCGATAAATATTATCTTGAATCAATCCACGACCCAGTGTATACGTATCTCAGTATTGATCACAACTCAAACTATATATATTTTGGAATCAACCTCAACCCTGTATAGCTAACTCCAACATTCACATATAGAGTGTCTATGGTTGTTCCGAAATATATATAGATGTGTCGACATGATAGGTCGAAACATTGTATACGTGTCTATGGTATCTCAAGATTACATAATATATAATACAAGTTGATTAAGTTATGGTTGGAATAGATTTGTTACCAATTTTCACGTAGCTAAAATGAGAAAAATTATCCAATCTTGTTTTACCCATAACTTCTTCATTTTAAATCCGTTTTGAGTGAATCAAATTGCTATGGTTTCATATTGAACTCTATTTTATGAATCTAAACCAAAAAAGTATAGGTTTATAGTCGGAAAAATAAGTTACAAGTCGTTTTTGTAAAGGTAGTCATTTCAGTCGAAAGAACGACGTCTAGATGACCATTTTAGAAAACATACTTCCACTTTGAGTTTAACCATAATTTTTGGATATAGTTTCATGTTCATAATAAAAATCATTTTCTCAGAATAACAACTTTTAAATCAAAGTTTATCATAGTTTTTAATTAACTAACCCAAAACAGCCCGCGGTGTTACTACGACGGCGTAAATCCGGTTTTACGGTGTTTTTCGTGTTTCCAGGTTTTAAATCATTAAGTTAGCATATCATATAGATATAGAACATGTGTTTAGTTGATTTTAAAAGTCAAGTTAGAAGGATTAACTTTTGTTTGCGAACAAGTTTAGAATTAACTAAACTATGTTCTAGTGATTACAAGTTTAAACCTTCGAATAAGATAGCTTTATATGTATGAATCGAATGATGTTATGAACATCATTACTACCTTAAGTTCCTTGGATGAACCTACTGGAAAATAGAAAAATGGATCTAGCTTCAATGGATCCTTGGATGGCTCAAAGTTCTTGAAGCAAAATCATGACACGAAAACAAGTTCAAGTAAGATCATCACTTGAAATAAGATTGTTATAGTTATAGAAATTGAACCAAAGTTTTAATATGATTATTACCTTGTATTATAATGATAACTTACTGTAAGAAACAAAGATTTCTTGAGGTTGGATGATCATCTTACAAGATTGGAAGTGAGCTAGCAAACTTGAAAGTATTCTTGATTTTATGAAACTAGAACTTTTGGAATTTATGAAGAACACTTAGAACTTGAAGATAGAACTTGAGAGAGTTCAATTAGATGAAGAAAATTGAAGAATGAAAGTGTTTGTAGGTGTTTTTGGTCGTTGGTGTATGGATTAGATATAAAGGATATGTAATTTTGTTTTCATGTAAATAAGTCATGAATGATTACTCATATTTTTGTAATCTTATGAGATATTTCATGCTAGTTGCCAAATGATGGTTCCCACATGTGTTAGGTGACTCACATGGGCTGCTAAGAGCTGATCATTGGAGTGTATATACCAATAGTACATACATCTAAAAGCTGTGTATTGTACGAGTACGAATACGGGTGCATACGAGTAGAATTGTTGATGAAACTGAACGAGAATGTAATTGTAAGCATTTTTGTTAAGTAGAAGTATTTTGATAAGTGTATTGAAGTCTTTCAAAAGTGTATAAATACATATTAAAACACTACATGTATATACATTTTAACTGAGTCGTTAAGTCATCGTTAGTCGTTACATGTAAGTGTTGTTTTGAAACCTTTAGGTTAACGATCTTGTTAAATGTTGTTAACCCAATGTTTATAATATCAAAAGAGATTTTAAATTATTATATTATCATGATATTATGATGTACGAATATCTCTTAATATGATATATATACATTAAATGTCGTTACAACGATAAACGTTACATATATGTCTCGTTTCAAAATCATTAAGTTAGTAGTCTTGTTTTTACATATGTAGTTCATTGTTAATATAATTAATGATATGTTTACTTATCATAATATCATGTTAACTATATATATAACCATATATATGTCATCATATAGTTTTTTTTACAAGTTTTAACGTTCGTGAATCACCGGTCAACTTGGGTGGTCAATTGTCTATATGAAACCTATTTCAATTAATCAAGTCTTAACAAGTTTGATTGCTTAACATGTTGGAAACATTTAATCATGTAAACATCAATCTCAATTAATATATATAAACATGGAAAAGTTCGGGTCACTACAAAATATGTGCTGAAGACTTTTGTGGTCGGTATATATAATACTTTTGACCCCATATAAGTAGTGCCTCTAAGTCTTTAATGCAAAAACAACCGCGCCTAATTCCAAATCATGTGTTCTATAATTTTGTTCGTGAATCTTCAATTGTCTAGATGCATAAGCAATCACCTTCGTTCGTTGCATTAATACACAACCGAGACCTTGCTTTGATGCGTCACAATAAATCACAAAATCATCATTCCCTTCAGGCAATGACAATATAGGTGTCGTAGTTAGCTTTTTCTTCAATAACTGAAACGCTCTCTCTTGTTCATCCTTCCATTCAAATTTCTTCCCTTTATGCGTTAATGCAGTCAAGGGTTTTGCTATTCTGGAAAAGTCTTGGATGAATCTGAAGGTATTTCGTATGCCCGAGAGACATATTAAATTAATGTGGCTAATGTGTTATGATCCAAGTCTGGTCATACCCAATAACAAACTTACCGACACCTTATTCGTATTTGATCTTAGCGATTGGATCATTGATTAAATACGCGACACTTGAATTTTAAGAAAAATGGTTTTCTTAAATGTTACTTGATGTGTATAAATATAAATTATGGAATAATTTATATAATTTGGATTTAATTATTTATAGGTTAAATAATTAATATATTTATGTTACATTTTATATAAATGAGTTTTATATAATAAAATGTACATAAATAAATATGGAAGTTTATAAAATAGTTTTATAAAAATCAATTCTTTTATAAAACTTATTTTATAATACATATTTGGAAGTGGCATGGGAGTTTCACAAGCATGCTATCTTTTAATGTATTTTAAGTATTACTTCCAAAGATTCCATGGCATAAGTACCAAGACCTCTTGGAGACTCAAACACTTGAAAATACACATGCATACACATCAAAATACACAAGAAAAAACTGCAAAAATCTCCCCATTCAGCTGCTGAATGCCGTAACCTTTTGAAGGGAAGAAAGAGTTCTTATTTTGGTTTTTGCAAGCTCATTCAAGTGTTAAACAAAATCTTAACTAAAAGCAAGGGTGTTGGTGCATAAGTTTGGGGTATAACAACTTGAGGTTTC
The DNA here is from genome assembly GCF_046630445.1 of Rutidosis leptorrhynchoides. NCBI lineage: Eukaryota > Viridiplantae > Streptophyta > Magnoliopsida > Asterales > Asteraceae > Rutidosis > Rutidosis leptorrhynchoides. Next base: position 206,836,560 of record NC_092341.1, on the reverse strand, counting down.
ATACTTTTGGAGCTCCATTCATCATCATCATCTTCATCATTTACTAGCAAGCTTGGAGTAGGTATAATCTCTTTACTTGCTTGTAGTTTGTAGGCATATATCACAACTTGATCCTAATTGGGATTTAACTTTAATTGGTTAAAGATTAACAAGTTCTAAATGGTTATTTACATGCTTCCGCTTTGAATGATTCTTAAAAGGTTTTAAGTATTATGAAACTTGTTAAATCCCAACAAAATCTTCTGTAGTAACCAGCCAATCCTAAAAATTGACGTATATGCTTCGAAGTTTTTGGGGTTTCCCACTTTTCAACGGTTTCGAACTTTGCCGGGTCCACCTGGATACCTTCTTTGTTCACTATGTGACCGAGGAATTGAACTTCTTCCAACCAAAATGCACACTTTGAAAATTTAGCGTACAGTTTTTCTTTCCTCAATACTTCTAGCACTTTTCTCAAATGTTCTTCGTGCTCTTGATCATTCTTTGAGTAAATAAGTATGTCATCGATGAAAACAATGACAAACTTGTCAATATATGGCCCACACACTCGGTTCATAAGGTCCATGAACACAGCTGGTGCGTTAGTCAATCCAAACGGCATAGCCATAAACTCGTAATGACCATAACGCGTCCTAAAAGCAGTTTTTGGAATATCATCCTCCTTTACTCACATTTGATGATATCCAGAACGTAAATCGATCTTCGAATAAATCGACGAGCCTTGTAGTTGATCAAATAAGTCGTCAATTCTCGGCAGTGGACAACGGTTTTTGATGGTAAGTTTGTTCAACTCTCTGTAGTCAATACACAACCTAAATGTACCATCCTTCTTCTTGACAAACAAAACAGGAGCTCCCCATGGTGATGCGCTTGGTCGAATGAAACCACGTTCTAATAGTTCTTGAAGTTGGCTTTGCAGTTCTTTCATCTCGCTGGGTGCGAGTCTATAAGGAGCACGAGCTATTGGTGCAGCTTCTGGTACAAGATCTATTTGAAATTCAACAGATCGATGTGGAGGTAGTCCCGGTATATCTTTCGGAAATACATCGGGAAATTCTTTTGCGACGGGAACATCATTGATGCTCTTTTCTTCAGTTTGTACTTTCTCAACGTGTGCTAGAACATCATAGCAACCTTTTCTTATTAGTTTTTGTGCCTTCAAATTACTAATAAGATGTAGCTTCGTGTTGCCCTTTTCTTCGTACACCATTAAGGGTTTTCCTTTTTCTCGTATAATGCGAATTGCATTTTTGTAACAAACGATTTCTGCTTTCACTTCTTTCAACCAGTCCATACTGATTATCACATCAAAACTCCCTAACTCTACTGGTATCAAGTCAATCTTAAATGTTTCGCTAACCAGTTTAATTTCTCGATTCCGACATATATTATCTGCTGAAATTAATTTACCATTTGCTAATTCGAGTAAAAATTTACTATCCAAAGGCGTCAATGGACAACTTAATTTAGCACAAAAATCTCTACTCATATAGCTTCTATCCGCACCCTAATCAAATAAAACGTAAGCAGATTTATTGTCAATAAGAAACGTACCCGTAACAAGCTCCGGGTCTTCCTGTGCCTCTGCTGCATTAATATTGAAAACTCTTCCGTGGCCTTGTCCATTCGTGTTCTCCTGGTTCGGGCAATTTCTAATAATGTGGCCCAGTTTTCCACATTTATAACAAACTACATTGGCATAACTTGCTCCGACACTACTTGCTCCGCCATTACTCGTTCCGACACCATTTGTTCCTTTCGTTCTGTTAACCCCTGGTCCGTAGACCTCACACTTCGCCGCGCTATGACCATTTCTTTTACACTTGTTGCAAAATTTGGTGCAGAACCCCGAGTGATACTTTTCACACCTTTGGCATAGCTGCTTCTGATTATTGTTGTTGTTGCGGTTATTATTGTTGTTGGGATGATTGTTGTAGTTGCTGTTGTTATTGTTGTTGTTGTTATTGTTGTTGTTGGGCCGTTTGTTGTAGTTGCGATTGATGTTGCGATTGTTGGGATAGTTGTTGTGATTATTGTTGTAATTGCTACTGTTGTTGTATTGGTGATTCTTATCACCGTTTTCCTCCCACTTTCTTTTGACTTGCTTCACATTGGCCTCTTCAGCAGTCTGTTCTTTAATTCTTTCCTCAATCTAGTTCACTAGTTTGTGAGCCATTCTACATGCCTGTTGTATGGAGGCAGGCTCGTGTGAACTTATATCTTCTTAGATTCTTTCCGGTAATCCTTTCACAAACGTGTCGATCTTCTCTTCCTCATCTTCGAACGCTCCCGGACACAATAGGCACAATTCTGTGAATCGTCTTTCGTACGTGGTAATATCAAATCCTTGGGTTCGTAACCCTCTAAGTTCTGTCTTGAGCTTATTGACCTCGGTTCTGGGACGGTATTTCTCGTTCATCAAGTGCTTGAATGCTGACCACGGTAGTGCGTACGCATCATCTTGTCCCACTTGCTCTAGATAGGTATTCCACTATGTTAACGCAGAACCTGTGAAGGTATGCGTAGCGTACTTCACTTTGTCCTCTTCAGTATACTTACTTATGGCAAACACCGATTCGACCTTCTCGGTCCACCGTTTCAATCCGATCGGTCCTTCGGTTCCATCAAATTCCAAAGGTTTGCAGGCAGTGAATTCTTTGTAGGTGCATCCTACACGATTACCTGTACTGCTAGATCCAAGGTTATTGTTGGTATGTAGCGCAGCCTGTACTGCGGCTATGTTTGAAGCTAGAAAAGTACGGAATTCCTCTTCATTCATATTCACGGTGTGTCGAGTAGTCGGTGCCATTTCCTTCAAAATAGCCAAATGGAACAAGTTAATCATACAGAATATTAAGAGTAGTTAATAGTATTTCGTAGCATAATATGAACTCATTTATAAAAGTTTTTTCTTCATATTAGCGTTTTATAAGTTTAAATTCGGGTAGTACCTACCCGTTAAGTTCATACTTAGTAGCTAATATACAATTCAACTACTACAATTCTATATGAAAAACTGATTATAATAATATTTCGCGTTCAAAATTTTATACAATATTTTACAAACTTACAATACCGCTTATTTTACATAAAGCATGAAATATAGCACACAATAACTTTGATACAAGATAGTTGTGAAGATAATTCTAGCTAGTACACAAGTCGTTCAGCAAAGGCAATAAAGACACGTAATTCATACGTCCAGAAACAAGTCATGCATTCTGGTTTTACTAGGACTACTTCCCATCCTTGGTCTTGTGGAACATAACCGTTATGGCCGTTGATAAGACAGCGTGTTGTAACGTCGTCAAAGGGACGAGGGTTACGTAATGACCAACAGTCTCGTAATAACCTAAAAACCTCATTTCTTACCTCAATTACTGACTCCGTCACTTGTGGAACGTTTTGTTTAATAGTTGCAGCCCGATGTTCTTGTTCACTTTGGTGAGAAGCGAACATTACTAATCCGTAAGCATAACATGCTTCTTTATGTTGCATGTTATCTGCTTTTTCTAAATCACGAAGTCCTATATTCGGATATATTGAGTCAAAATAATTTCTTAACCCGTTGCGTAAAATAGCATTTGGGTTCCCCGTAATATATGCGTCAAAGTAAACACATCGTAACTTATGGATTTCCCAATGTGATATCCCCCATCTTTCGAACGAAAGCCTTTTATAAATCAAGGCATTCTTGGAACGTTCTTCGAATGTCTTACAAAGTGATCTCGCCTTAAATACTTGTGCCGAGGAATTCTGACTGACTCTAGACAAAATTTCATCAATCATGTCTCCGGGTAGGTCTCTTAAAATATTGGGTTGTCTATCCATTTTGTGTTTTTATACTGTAAAATAGACAAGAGTTAGATTCATAAAAAAAAATACTTATTAATACAAGCAATTTTTACATATATCATAAATCATAAGCACACTATATTACATATATTACACCACACGAATACAACTATCTTATTCCGACTCGCTCGTTTCTTCTTCTTCGGTTTTGGTTCGTTTTTCCAAGTTTCTAGGGATATATGATGTTCCCCTAATACGAGCTGTCGTTTTCCACAACGGTATAGAAAAACCTGGTGGTTTAGAGGTTCCCGGGTCATTGTTACAACTTAAGGGCTTCGGGGGTTGACGATACATATAAAGTTCATCGGGGTTGTAATTAGATTTCTCTATTTTTATGCCCTTTCCCTTATTATTTTCTTTTGCCTTTTTAAATTCAGTTGGGGTAATTTCTATAACATCATCGGAATTCTCGTCGGAATCCGATTCATCGGAGAATTGGTAATCCTCCCAATATTTTGCTTCCTTGGCGGAAACACCATTGACCATAATTAACCTTGGTCGGTTGGTTGAGGATTTTATTTTACTTAACCGTTTTATTATTTCCCCCACCGGTTCTATTTCCTCCTCCGGTTCCTCCTCTTCTGGTTCTGATTCTTCTTCCGGTTCTGATTCTTCTTCCGTTTCTTCTTCGGGAACTTGTGAATCAGTCCAATATATATTCGACTCTTCGTTATAATTAGGTGAGTCAATGGGATTTGTGCTAGAGGTAGACATCTATCACACAATATCAAACATGTTAAGAGATTAATATATCACATAATATATACATGTTAATAATATATAGTTTCCAACAAAAATGTTAAGCAATCATTTTTAAAGAAAACACGGTCGAAGTCCAGACTCACTAATGCATCCTAACAAACTCGATAAGACACACTAATGCAAATTTTCTGGTTCTCTAAGACCAACGCTCGGATACCAACTGAAATGTCCCGTTCTTATTGATTAAAAACGTTCCATATTAATTGATTTCGTTGCGAGGTTTTGACCTCTATATGAGACGTTTTTCAAAGACTGCATTCATTTTTAAAACAAACCATAACCTTTATTTCATAAATAAAGGTTTAAAAAGCTTTACGTAGATTATCAAATAATGATAATCTAAAATATCATGTTTACACACGACCATTACATAATGGTTTACAATACAAATATGTTACATCGAAATCAGTTTCTTGAATGCAGTTTTTACAAAATATCATACAAACATGGATTCCAAATCTTGTCCTTATTTTAGGATGCAACAGCGGAAGCTCTTAGTATTCACCTGAGAATAAACATGCTTTAAACGTCAACAAAAATGTTGGTGAGTTATAGGTTTAACCTATATATATCAAATCGTAACAATTGACCACAAGATTTCATATTTCAATACACATCCCATACATAGAGATAAAAATCATTCATATGGTGAACACCTGGTAACCGACATTAACAAGTTGCATATATAAGAATATCCCCATCATTCCCGGACACCCTTCGGATATGATATAAATTTCGAAGTACTAAAGCATCTGGTACTTTGGATGGGGTTTGTTAGGCCCAATAGATCTATCTTTAGGATTCGCGTCAATTAGGGTGTCTGTTCCCTAATTCTTAGATTACCAGACTTAATAAAAAGGGGCATATTCGATTTCAATAATTCAACCATAGAATGTAGTTTCACGTACTTGTGTCTATTTTGTAAATCATTTATAAAACCTGCATGTATTCTCATCCCAAAAATATTAGATTTTAAAAGTGGGACTATAACTCACTTTCACAGATTTTTACTTCGTCGGGAAGTAAGACTTGGCCACTGGTTGATTCACGAACCTATAACAAATATGTACATATATATCAAAGTATGTTCAAAATATATTTACAACACTTTTAATACATTTTGATGTTTTAAGTTTATTAAGTCAGCTGTCCTCGTTAGTAACCTACAACTAGTTGTCCACAGTTAGATGTACAGAAAATAAATCGATATATATTATCTTGAATCAATCCACGACCCAGTGTATACGTATCTCAGTATTGATCACAACTCAAACTATATATATTTTGGAATCAACCTCAACCCTGTATAGCTAACTCCAACATTCACATATAGAGTGTCTATGGTTGTTCCGAAATATATATAGATGTGTCGACATGATAGGTCGAAACATTATATACGTGTCTATGGTATCTCAAGATTACATAATATACAATACAAGTTGATTAAGTTATGGTTGGAATAGATTTGTTACCAATTTTTACGTAGCTAAAATGAGAAAAATTATCCAATATTGTTTTACCCATAACTTCTTCATTTTAAATCCGTTTTGAGTGAATCAAATTGCTATGGTTTCATATTGAACTCTATTTTATGAATCTAAACAAAAAAGTATAGGTTTATAGTTGAAAAAATAAGTTACAAGTCATTTTTGTAAAGGTAGTCATTTCAGTCGAAAGAACGACGTCTAGATGACCATTTTAGAAAACATACTTCCACTTTGAGTTTAACCATAATTTTTGGATATAGTTTCATGTTCATAATAAAAATCATTTTCCCAGAATAACAACTTTTAAATCAAAGTTTATCATAGTTTTTAATTAACTAACCCAAAACAGCCCGCGGTGTTACTACGACGGCGTAAATCCGGTTTTACAGTGTTTTTCGTGTTTCCAGGTTTTAAATCATTAAGTTAGCATATAATATAGATATAGAACATGTGTTTAGTTGATTTTAAAAGTCAAGTTAGAAGGATTAACTTTTATTTGTGAACAAGTTTAGAATTAACTAAACTATGTTCTAGTGATTACAAGTTTAAACCTTCGAATAAGATAGCTTTATATGTATGAATAGAATGATGTTATGAACATCATTACTACCTCAAGTTCCTTGGAAAAACCTACTGGAAATGAAAAAAATAGATCTAGCTTCAAAGGATCCTTGGATGGCTTGAAAGTTCTTGAAGCAGAATCATGACACGAAAACAATTTCAAGTAAGATTTCCACTCGAAATAAGATTGTTATAGTTATAGAAATTGAATTAAAGTTTGAATATGATTATTACCTTGTATTAGTAAGATAACCTACTGTAAGTAACAAAGGTTTCTTGATCTTGGATGATTACTTGGAATGGATTTAGAAAACTTGGAAGTAATCTTGCAATCTTGGAAGTATTCTTGATTTTATGAAACTAGAACTTTTGGAATTTATGAATAACACTTAGAACATGAAGATAGAACTTGAGAGAGATCAATTAGATGAAGAAAATTGAAGAATGAAAGTGTTTGTAGGTGTTTTTGGTCGTTGGTGTATGGATTAGATATAAAGGATATGTAATTTTGTTTTCATGTAAATAAGTCATGAATGATTACTCATATTTTTGTAATTTTATGAGATATTTTATGCTAGTTGCCAAATGATGGTTCCCACATGTGTTAGGTGACTCACATGGGCTGATAAGAGCTGATCATTAGAGTGTATATACCAATAGTACATACATCTAAAAGCTGTGTATTGTACGAGTACGAATACGGGTGCATACGAGTAGAATTGTTGATGAAACTGAACGAGGATGTAATTGTAAGCATTTTTGTTAAGTAGAAGTATTTTGATAAGTGTCTTGAAGTCTTTAAAAAGTGTATGAATACATATTAAAAAACTACATGTGTATACATTTTAACTGAGTCGTTAAGTCATCGTTAGTCGTTACATGTAAATGTTGTTTTAAAACCTTTAGGTTAACGATCTTGTTGAATGTTGTTAACCCATTGTTTATTATAACAAATGAGATGTTAAATTGTTATATTATCATGATATTATGATATATAATATATCTTAGTATGATATATATACAGTTAAATGCCGTTACAACGATAATCGTTACATATATGTCTCGTTTCGAAATCATTAAGTTAGTAGTCTTATTTTTACATATGTATTTCATTGTTAATACACTTAATAATATATTTACTTATCATTTAACATAATTAACCAAGTGTATCAATATCTTAATATGATTCATATGTACCTAGTAAGACATTGTTATAACGATAATCGTTATATATATCGTTTTCGAGTTTCTTAAATTAATAGTCTCATTTTTATGTATATAACTCATTGTTAAAATACCTAATGAGATACATACTTATAATAAAATCATGTTAACTATATATATAACCATATATATGTCATCGTATAGTTTTTACAAGTTTTAACGTTCGTGAATCACCGGTCAACTTGGGTGGTCAATTGTCTATATTAAACCTATTTCAATTAATCAAGTCTTAACAAGTTTGATTGCTTAACATGTTGGAAACACTTAATCTTGTAAATAACAATTTCATTTAATATATATATAAACATGGAAAAGTTTGGGTCACTACACATTACCCATAACCTCCATAGTTATAACCCATAGTTTCCTTAGCTCTATCCCGCTCGAAAAACCCGTTTGAAATGACTCGCCCATAACCTCGTCGTTGTATTTTATGTATAATACTAATAATAATATAATACAAATAATAATAAGATTAATATTAATAATCTTAATAATAATAATAATAATAATAATAATAATAATAATAATAATAATAATAATAATAATAATAATAATAATAATAATAATAATAATATAATAATAATAATAATAATAATAATAATAATAATAATAATAATAATAATAATAATAATAATATAAATTATAAATTAGAGAGAAAAGAAAAAGAAGTGTGGAAGTGTGTGAGAGTGTCGAGCAAACTGGCCAATTTATAGAATGTTTCTGAATCCTGACTGCCATACGATCGCATGGGTTTTATGCCTATTTCTCATGCGATCGCATGGCCCTAAATTCCAACTCACAATTTTTTGTTGTTTTGTTTGTCGACATATTTTTATAATATATATATATATATATAATATATATAATTTATATTAATTAATTATATATTATATTATATTCATGTGCATAGTTGACTTTTAATTTTTGGTCCGATGACTCGTATGTTTACGCTCGACTAATGTCTCAGTTTCGGTTTCTCGAATGCATTTTCGTACGATTAGAAAACTGGTACTTTACGTTTCGTGTAATGTACCTTTATCAAAATATAATTTTAAATTATCAATAAACTATATTACTCAAAGTATAACTTATACATTTGAGTAATTTGGTCATTTGCTTCTGTAAATCAACTCCTCATTGTTTATTAAAATATATTTAATAATATCGAAATGTTTTATATCTAATTCAATTTTATGCATTATCACATTGTAAAATATATATTTTCGTTTAGAAAAATATAAATTTGTATATAATATTTATTTATCAAACGGAACAATAAATGGGTGTTACTATTGTTTACAAAAATAATTTCGAACCATAATATATATATACAATATATATAAATACTTTTTCTATACACGTTGCAAGTTATTTATATATCAAATACAGTTAAAAAGGAAAGATTTCTTAAATCAAGGTGAACCTCTCAACAAAGACTTATCACCATACTTACGGGATTTATAATTGTTGAAATATCTACTAATCCAATCGTTGGTATTATCTTCTAATTCCGTAGATGAATATATTAAACATATACTGAAACAAATACGTTTAATATAAAATATTATACATTTAATACTTTGTTAACGTTTTCAAGTTATAACATATATATATATATATATATATATATATATATATATATATATATATATATATATATATATATATATATATATATATTTATATATATATACATATATATACATATATATATATATACATATATATATATACATATATCTATATACATATATATATATATATATATATATACATATATCTATAAATATATATATATATATATTAATATCCATTTATATATTCGTTCGAGAATCGTCGAGCATAGTCAAAAGGGTAATTGAATGTATGAACATAGTTCCAAAATTTTCGAGACTCAACATTACAAACTTTGCTTATCGTGTCGGAATCATATAAAGATTAAGTTTAAATTTGGTCGAAAATTTCCGGGTTATCACAGTACCTACCCGTTAAAGAAATTTCGTCCCGAAATTTGATTGGGATGGTCATGGCTGACAATAAGTATGTTTTCATGACGCATACGAGCTGAAAATTAGAGTTTTATCATCATCGATTAATATAGACAAATAATTTGATTTTGTGAAGAGTGCGAGTGAAGCTATCACAAAAGAGTGAAATGAATAAATGTAGATTCGTCATATCTTTTGACATAGATAGGATTGATTTTCGGATTTCAAGGGATTTAGAGAAAATTTTCGTAATAAGATTTGATTCTTCGATAATTAAGGAAATTAGGATCTTCTTTGATTAAATGTGATAACCTGTTTTGATTGCTCTGTCAGATATGTCACTATAAATCCATTCTCTTCATTTTCTTATTTCCACAACTCACACCCTCTATTCTTTCTCCTTTAATTCATACTTTGAATCATTCGACAATATGCTACATCCAGTTCTGATCCTTGATATACTCCTAACTTTCATATCTGTCATTCTTCTCTTTCATCTACCACCAGAGAATTTTATTTATTTTTATTATTACCTTGGGGTTATAGTAATTTTAATTCTCCCGTGCCTTTATGTGGCAATATGTATTGATATGCACGGTTTGTAATTTATGTGTTGTTGTCGAGCTTTATACTTTCTTTTATATCCAAGAGTTCCATACTTTTGTCTCCTCTTCCTGACTTCAAGTCAAGCGAATAATGGTCCAGAATTCGTAGGTATAGATTTTGAAATGAACATAGTTAATGTTCTAAGAAGAAAATTGTAATGGCACGATTTTAATTTGTCAAATTACCAGAATATCCGAAAAAGACCGAATCATCAAGAAAATATTTTCTTGATATTCTTAGAGGTTAAATAGAATACCAGAGTCGTGTAACAAGCCACATGATGACGGTATGTTCTGTGAATCGTCATGTCCCATTTAGAAACTCAACATGACTTACTGTAATATAATCACGTTGATCAAGTGTCATTATATTATATTAACTCATGCTTCAATTCCCAACACTACTTCAAAAACATTCATATTTTAAACTTGAAGGTTTCAGAATTTAGAAACTAAAATAGTTTCTTTTATGATATAATACAGATGGTGCAAAGAGATAAATTATTTCAGATAAGAATAATTATGGAAATATTTTCAGAAATATGGAGGATATTTATAATGAAAGATACGATAATATCTTAAAATTTCTATTATCAGAGGATGATGAAGAATATTGTCCGTAAGGGTTTAGAGTCAGGAGAAAGGTATTCGTTAATGACTTTAGCAGATACTGAATTATTTGGATTCTTTGAAGGCAGGTTTAGTCTTTGTGATTTGTCTACAGCCTCCTTCATACTTTGCTCAATTCGTTTTCCAGTTCCAAACCTTCTCTTTTTCTGAGCTTTGCCAACACACTATTCTTTATCATCAAACTTTTTACTATTAATGTTGTTTACAGTTTTTGTTGCTTCATCAGCATCTTTGGAAATTTCGAGAACTAGTTCGCAGTTTAGGGTGTTTTTCAGAAACTTCACATTCAAAGTACGTAAGTATAGGAGATAGATGTTATATGTACACATATAACTGTTGGAGTAGACATGCTGCGAGATTTCAAAATACTGATTGTTGATTCCCAGTAATTGGCAAGTCAATTCGTGTTATAATATGCAGATGAGTAAATGATGGGGTTTCGATAAATATAATGATAATATAATGATTTTACGGAAATTTAAAGATCAGTGAAGTTGTTTGTAAGTTTATTTGTGATGGAACATAAACGGTTCCCCAGTAACGATGGCGAAAGGGGTAACATATATATCTAGGTTACAATAAGGCTGTTTCGACTGAAGAATCGAAGTTGACTTGCTGGAGCTGTGACAAAACTGACTACTTTGTAAAGGGATTGCAAAGTTATTTTAGCTAATAAATGCCAAAGGGTCTAACACGGATACGTGTTAAACTATGACTTTGGTTTCAAGAGTTTTTCAGGTACATAACTGTAGGTAACATGTGGTTGGATCATCATCTCGATTGTTCATTATTTGAAGTATCTTCAGGAATTTCAAAGGGTTTGAACACCGATCGTAATCATTAATATACATATGATGTTATAACACAGTTTTGAAATCAAAATACAGCTTTGAAAGATGTAGAAATCTAAGAGTGATGATATCGGTTATATCTCGCCTTGGATTCTGATATGTTAAAATTAGAATATGTAATTGAATTTGAATGAGTATGGTTGTTTTGATTTCTATGAAAGAATATATCTCGTTGTGAAAGTAGTGAGTATAGTTGATGATTTATTAAATCAGAATTGAAGAATGTAACATATTAATTGTGAATTTATATATATCTTTCGGGTATTACCTACCCGTTAAAATATTCTCCCATTAACAGTTTGTACAAAAGAATTTTTTATTACAATCTTTATGAAAATATACCTACATATATATTTTCTTTAAATGTAATCATGGATTTAATAATATTAATCTCATCTGGTTTTCGATTAGGACTAGAATATATAATCTCTAAAACTTTAGATATTACATAATCGTCGTAGAATATTTCTTCAATGAAATTATGAATCGATACTTCATCGTTTGTTGTTGGTATTCCTTGGTATCTATGGTGCGTATGACATTGATACTCGAGGTACAGATTGTGATGTTGAGGTGTGGGATGCGGGTGTTGTTGTTGGTGGTGGTGATGGTACTGTTGGTGTTGCTGATGGTGGTACTATTGCTGCCGGTGCTGCTGCTGGTGCTTGTAACCTTTGCACCATATTCTCCAAAGCCACTACCCGAGCGCGAAGCTCGTTGACTTCTTCTATTACACCGGGATGATTGCCGGTTCGGACGAGCGGGTGAATGAGATCTAGAATGTGAGATAGTATATAATCATGATGAGATACTCTGGAAATGAGAGAAAAAATGGTATTACGAACAGGTTCGCCGGTAAGTGCTTCATGTTCTTCGCCAAGAGGGCAATGTGGTGGATGGAAGAGATCGCCTTCTTCTTGTCTCCAATGATTAAGTAGACTACGAACCCATCCCCAATTCATCCAGAATAGATGATGGCTAATTGGTTGATCCATTCCGGTTACACTGTCTTCGGAGTTCAGGTGAATATCCATATCGAAATAGCTGTCGGAGTTTAAGGAATTTGAACTAGATACGTGATCCATCTTGTATAATCAGGGAATTGATTTTGTTTTGAGATAGGTTATAGGATTTAGTTTGGTATTCTCTGATACATAATTTACATATGTATATATAATACCAAAATCCCATAAGTTACGGAGAAATTTTTAGAAAGTGTAAGATAAAGTTTACTGTAATAGATATGCTTAAGATACGAAATTTGTTCATACACTATCTATGCAATAAATGCAGGAAAACGTGTCTAGATAAGCATGTAATTTCTGACAAGAAATGATAAGCAAAACTCGGTAAAAATAGATACGGTCATAGTCCAGACTCACTAATGCATCCTAACAATTACCAGTTAAACACACTAATGCAAATTCTGGTTCCCTATGACCTCAAGCTCTGATATCAACTGTAACGATCGCTCCAAATCCATATGCACAAACACGTCATTCATCGATTTCATTGCGAGGTATTTGACCTCTATATGATACGTTTTGTAAATATTGCATTCTTTTAAAAAGGCACACCATAAATGAATATTTAAATCAAAGATTTTTGACATCTGATGATTTCTACATATAGACAATCACCGTAATATAATATTTTACAATAGTACTTCCGTTGACAATGCAGTCAAAATAAGATACATGGTGATGATTTGGTGAATGCAACGTTTCCTTGAAAAATATGCCATGTAAGATTCCATGCACATAGCTTGTCTAATATATAAGCAAACAGCGAAAGACTTCTAGGGAACCTGAGAACAAACATGCTAACAAGTGTCAACACAAAGGTTGGTAAGTTCATAGTTTTAATATTTTGCATAATCTGTACATAAAGATGGATCACAAGATTTCAGTTGTTTCATCCAGAAACGTTTATCAAAATATTCTACGAAGTTGAGCACCCTGGTAACTAAACTTTAACGTTATAATAAGTACCCATGTTTTAACATACATGCAACCAACATGTATAATACACGCAAACCAACATGTACTAAACTCAAATAGCATACGTCTGTTTAATAGTTCACGCTAGGATTTCTAAACCTGGAACAGACGGGGATGTCAAGCCCTATGGAACCATATACAACTACTCGCGCCTACCAGTTCTTATAACCGCCAGTTACTAGTTACCAAAGCTAAGGGATTTTCGGTTCAAACTCAGTGCAGAATTAAGTATGTACTTGTATCCATTGCGTTTAAAATAAAGTGCATGTATTCTAAGCCCAAAAATATAGATTGCAAAAGCAATTAAAAAGGGAGCAAATGAAACTCACCTTAGCAGCATATAAAGTCGTTCACCAAAATGTGACCGAAACTCGGATTACCAAATAACCGTAGATCTCAACCTAGAGAACATATGTTGGTCAATAAATGTCTATCAAGCTAGGTTAGGTCATAGTGTATCACAATCCTAATGCTCAAGATCGACATATAAAAGTTATCCAAAGTCGTTTCAAAAAGTCAATTTTGACAATAGTTCAACAAAATCAGACGTACCTTATATAAGGTTTCATTTACTCGGTAGGTAATATTCAAAAATTCAATTTATCAATCTTACAAACAAGTTGTTTAAATATTAATTGCAGATTCAAAAGCAATTCCAATTAACGTCAATTATAATTCAGTTGACCATATCTTTTGATTCGTTCATCGAAATTACGCGATTTCTAAATGAAAAGTTATTGATTTTTCGCCACCTTTCCAAAAACATGTATATCATATACCTTTCACCAATAATATATGTATTTAATTCGTGATTCATTATGAACTGTTTAACGACGAAATTTAGCATACGAGCCTGTATAAATATATATACTCGAGCACTAGACATGGATACACAATTAATATATAAAAGATAAGATATGAATGCTCACGTATCAATATTGTGATTCAATATTGCAGGAAGTACGTAGACGCAACAGAGATGATAAACACTAGGTTTGACTTACGAACAATACCCACAAGCATTACTCATAACCTCTATAGTTATAACCCATAGTTTCCTTAGCTCTATCCCGCTCGAAAAACCCGTTTGAAATGACTCGCCCATAACCTCGTCGTAGTATTTTATGTATAATACTAATAATAATATAATACAAATAATAATAAGATTAATATTAATATTAATAATCTTAATATTAATAATAATAATAATAATAATAATAATAATAATAATAATAATAATAATAATAATAATAATAATAATAATAATAATAATAATAATAATAATAATAATAATAATAATAATAATAATAATAATAATATAAATTATAAATTACAGAGAAAAGAAAAAGAAGTGTGGAAGTGTGTGAGAGTGTCGAGCAAACTGGCCAATTTATAGAATATTTCTGAATCCTGACTGTCATGCGATCGCATGGGTTTTATGCCTATTTCTCATGGGATCGCATGGCCCTAAAATCCAGCTCACAATTTTTTGTTGTTTTGTTTGTCGACATATTTTTATAATATATATATATATATAATATATAATTTATATTAATTAATTATATATTATATTATATTCATGTGCATAGTTGACTTTTAATTTTTGGTCCGATGACTCGTACGTTTAAGCTCGACTAATGTCTCAGTTCCGGTTTCTCGAATGCATTTTCGTACGATTAGAAAACTGGTACTTTACATTTCGTGTAATGTACCTTTATCAAAATATAATTTTAAATTATCAATAAACTATATTACTCAAAGTATAACTTATACATTTGAGTAATTTGGTCATTTGCTTCTATAAATCAACTCCTCGTTGTTTATTAAAATATATTTAATAATATCAAAACGTTTTATATCTAATTCAATTCTATCATTATCACATTGTAAAATATATATTTTCGTTTAGAAAAATATAAATTTGTATATAATATTTATTTATCAAACGAAACAATAAATGGGTGTTACTATTGTTTACAAAAATAATTTCGAACCATAATATATATATATATATATATATATATATATATATATATATATACACAATATATATAAATACTTTTTCTATACACGTTGCAAGTTATTTATATATCAAATACAGTTAAAAAGGAAAGATTTTTTAAATTAAGGTGAACCTCTCAACAAAGACTTATCACCATACTTACGGGATTTATAATTGTTGAAATATCTACTAATCCAATCGTTGGTATTATTTTCTAATTCCGTAGATGAATATATTAAGCATATATTGAAACAAATACGTTTAATGTAAAAAATTATACATTTAATACTTTGTTAACGTTTTCAAGTTATAATATATATATATATATATATATATATATATATACATATATATATACATATATATATATATATATATATATATTCATATCCGTTTATATATTCGTTAGTGAATCGTCGAGCATAGTCAAAAGGGTAATTGAATGTATGAACATAGTTCCAAAATTTTCGAGACTCAACATTACAAACTTTGCTTATCGTGTCGGAATCATATAAAGATTAAGTTTAAATTTGGTCGAAAATTTCCGGGTTGTCACATTATAGACCATAATCAAAAGCATGTCACTGGACATTGCCTTAACATTTGCTTGTTCAATGCTTTCCTTACAACCGGACGGTAGTTTACCGAAAGGAAATATACGGATCAAGTAAACTGAACGTGTTGCTTTCCCAATACAAGGTTAGCAAGTGGGTGACACAAAACCGCAAGTTTTGAGCTAAAATTTTAAAATCTGAAACCCACAAAAATAATTTGCAAACACCGGTGAAGGGTTATTCCAGAAAACTTATCTTGGGTAAAAGCTAGATTGAATTTTCAAAAGATCAAATGTTTTCATAAAGATCCGATTTCCTTAAAGGATCTAAATTTTCATAGTCATGTGGGACTGTAAACCACATCGTTACTATCATTGTTCATACCGCCATATTGAAATCACTGATGTACAAAGTGTGAAGAATAAAGAAGTGATTCTGGTAAAGTTATATTCAAGTTCTATATTGCTTGAGGACAAGCAACGCTCAAGTGTGGGTATATTTGATAATGCTAAAAACGAACATATATTTTATAGCATTATTCTTCAAGAAAGACAAGCTTTTAGTTGCAATTGTTCTAATTTCAAGTAATTATCATTTAAATAATAAAAGGTAAAGACAAAAGACAGATTCGACAATTTGAAAACGCAAATGACCAAAAAGCTAAAAAGTACAAAGTACAATTCAAGTGGTTCAATTTATTGATGAGAAACGTCTCAAAATTACAAAAGTACAAGCCGCAAAATGCAAAGTACAAGATATCTAAGCATACGAAAAGACGTTCGAGAAACCGGAACCGAGACATAAATCGAGTATCAACGTAAGAGTCAAAGGACCTAAAATTAAAAGTCAACTATGCACAAGAATATAATATAATATATATATATATATATATATATATATATATATATATATATATATATATAATTCATAATTATAATAATAATATAATAATAATAATAATAATAATGATAATAATAATAATAATATTAAATATTAATTAAGAATGTGCAATGAAGATTGAATTCGATAAAGCTACACCAAATGTTTTCCACTAAAGCTGAATAGTACCATCAAGTTGTACTATAAATACACGGAGAATGCAAAGCAATCAGGCACCAATTCACCCCTTTTTCTTTCTTTCCTCTTACGTAAAAATATATATAATTTTAATTTTAATTTTAATTTAAGTTTAATAATAATAAGGTTATGTTAGCGAATGTTTTAAGTTTGTAAGTCAAAATTCTGCCCGTGTAACGCTACGATATTATTAATCATTGTAAGTTATGTTCTACCTTTTTAAATTAATGTCTCGTAGCTAAGTTATTATTATGCTTATTTAAATTGAAGTAATCGTGATGTTAGGCTAAAATATTAAAGACGGGGTAATTGGGCTTTGTACTATAATTGGGGTTTGGGCAAAAGAATGACACTTGTGGAAACTAGACTATGGGCTATTAATGGGCTTTATATTTGTTTAATTGAATGATAGTTCATTAATTTAATATAAAGATTTACAATTGGACGTAATTATAAATAACCATATACACTCGATCGGACACGATGGGCGAGATATTTATAAGTACTAATAATCGTTCATTTAACCGGACACGGGAATGGATTAATAGTCAATAGACTCATTAAAACAGGGTTGAATTATGTACAAGGACACTTGGTGTAATTATAGTTTAAGTCCCCAATTAGTTGGAATATTTGACTTCGGATATAAGGATAATTTGACGAGGACACTCGCACTTTATATTTATGACTGATGGACTGTTATGGACAAAAACCAGATGGACATATTGAATAATCCAGGACAAAGGACAATTAAACCATGGTAATAAACTAAAATCAACATGTCAAACATCATGATTACGGAAGTTTAAATAAGCATAATTCCTTTATTTCATATTTCATCGCACTTTTATTTACTGTCATTTTATTTAATTACACATTTAATTATCGTACTTTTTAATTATCGCAACTTTTATTTACTGTCAATTTATTTATCGCACTTTTAATTATCGCACTTTAATTATTGTCATTTACTTTACGCTTTAAATTAAAATTATATTTATTTTTAATATTTTACATTAGGTTTTAACTACGACTAAAGTTTTAAAATCGACAAACCGGTCATTAAACGGTAAAACCCCACTTTTATAATAATAATACTACTTATATATATTTATATATTTACAAATATAGTTTTAAAAATATAGCGTTAAACTTGGCTAGCTCCCTGTGGAACGAACCGGACTTACTAAAAACTACACTACTGTACAATTAGGTACACTGCCTATAAGTGTTGTAGGAAGGTTTAGGTATATCCACTCTATAAATAAATAAATAACTTGTGTAAAAATGTATCGTATTTAATAATATTTCGTAGTAAAAATATAGCTATTTAGTATACACCTCTACGCACATCAAGGACCATCATCATAAGGTTGATCCATAGGGGTAAAATTATTCATATAAAATTATCATAATCCCTATTTAGATCGTACCCATCATAACACTCACAATAACCTCCCGGCTCAACATTTGCTTGCCAATAATCCATATAACCGTTTTCATTCATACCTATATAACCATCATTCATACCCAAATAAACATCGTCATTACTCGTATAATCATCATTCATGCCCATATAATCACATTCATACTCCTGAAGCTCGAGTTTTTCTCCAATTGTTGACCATCATTCAAGGCTCTTGGCATCAAATAATCATACAAAGACTCATATTCGGCCATCTAGCTTTATCAAACCACAAAAAACTTTTGTTTCTCCTAACACAAGAAAATATTAACAAAAAGTAACTTTTACATGAATGAAATTCTCACAAAAGGATCGAACAACTACTAGCAAATTTCAAAATACAATTAAAAACGGCTCCCCGGTAGCTGCGCCAAAAAGTTGATGTTTTGTTTTTTGTTCAACTTAAAAATAAAAACAAAGATCAAATAACATAGCTAATCAACACAAACGGTCGGGCGACAATCTCCCGATCATTATAGCAACAATCAATTATTCAAACATGTTCGTTCCATAGGGGGCAGTTGTTTTAGATTATGAAACACTAATAATTGTCCTTAGTAGGGGGGTTTTGAAAGAGTTTTTAATTTAACTAAATATTAGACTAAAAGAGATAAGAAAATAAGAGAAAAAACATCCACTCGATTGATCCACTCTTTGACATGGATTGCCCTTTACACTTAGTTAAAAATCAATGTCCAAAACATATGGTCTCATCCCAATTCGGAAATCTTCACAAAACCTCAACCAATTAAAGTTCATTAACTCACGTATACTCACTTCAAGAGATTAAAACTATGTTGAGTAAATGATTGAGACTCGATCTTGAATTAAACCCACATAAAATTCGTAATCACAACAGTCACTAAAAATGATTAAAACCACTATGTTGACTATAAACCCTTTTTGAAAACCAATCCAAATCAAATACACAATTACTTGAAATCCCTAATTTAATTATCTAGATCACCAAAGGTGTTGAAGCATAAATTGAGTCGCATATCAATTCACTAGGATAGTTTAACAATCTATGTAATTAAAATGAGGCTTATAACAAGCATAACAATGGTTCTTTAGTCAAACTCAACAATCAATACTCATTAAAACATCAAATTTATTAATTAGCGCAAATCCAAGCATTGAGTTTCATAATCAAGTCAACACAAAGGTATCTAAGCTAACATAACTAGGGATGGCAATGGATCAGATATGGATCGGGTAAGCCTATATCCATATCCATATCCATTTAAATTCTAGAATCCATATCCATATCCATATCCATTTAAATATAATTCATCCATCCATATCCATATTCGTTGGATGAAGTGGGTAAATGGATGTCCGTTGGATGTTAAGTTTTTATAAAAATATTCCTATTATGAAATGAAAGCATCAAAGTATTTTTAACAAATATATGTAATATATGAAAAATATACGAATTCAATAGTGTTGTATATTCACAATCTATATTTTCGATCACATTTTATTAGTATATAGTGTACATATATAAGTATATGTAAATGTAAACACATATTTTTAAGTAAATATGTATATATTTATATGTGTATATATATTTCGGGTGGTAAATAGATATATCCATGGATGAGAAATTATCATCCATACCCGATCCATTAATTTTTCACGTCATCCATATCCATATCCATATCCATTTATCATCCATTTAGATAATCCATATCCATTTAAATGGATCGGATCGGATGGATATCCGATGGATCGGACATCCGTTGCCATCCCTAAACATAACTAAAGAAACAAGAACTAAATCAAACAAATCAAAAGTATTAGTCATTACAACTAGATGAAATAAGAACAAGTGCTAGAAAGGAAGGAAATTACTAAAATGGAGAATGGATGGTGGAGATCTAGCATCTAGCTTCACTAATCCTCAACTTGGATCATAAATCGAGCTTTGATCTTCATAAAATCAAGAAATGGACCCTTTTAAGGCTCCATTTCGGACCCCAAACTCTCATCAACTCAAACCCTAACATTTTCTTTTATAGTTGAGCTGAATTTCTGGGCTGAATCAGCACAGTGCGGCGTACCTGCCTTATGGTGCTCCGCACCATTGTACACGAAAGGAGGTGTGCCACACCTATGAAGTGGTGCACCACACCATATAACGTGGTTGGCTTTTAGCTTATTGGTGCGGCGCTTTTGACCTTTGGTGCGCCGCTTTTGATCCTGCAACATCATTTTCACTCCAAAACTTCACTTGGTTCATTTCTTAGGCTCAAGTCTTGATTCCTTTGCATAAATTTGGACTTTTGGATTGTTTTTGCCTTGAACCATCATCTAATCAACAAACCATCATTTTCGATCTCAGTTCTCTTCAAAACTAACCGGATTGAAAAGGATATTGCGAGGATATATATGTTTAATTCGAGCAATATCAAATCCCCCACACTTGAACCTTGCTTGTCCTCAAGCAAGCCTAAACTTAACCACATCTTTACAAAAGTTGACCTACTTTGGCTAATACAAACTTGCAATTTCAAGCATGGTCTTTTCACAATTCAATTCTTCAAGCACAATCTCAAAAACACTTAACAAACTTTAATCAATTACCTCATTGACTTTGTTAATCTTCGAGGCTTCAACCAAACCTTTAAATTAACTTCAACTTTAACTTCCATAATTTTGGCCTCTAACAAACTTCAACAATTCAGAATTCCTTGACGAATCTACAAAATACTTCACCATCTCACTTCACAATTGACTTTCAAGACTTTAACCAAATTTGACTTTCAATAAGTTGTCTTCACGCTATTTCAACATATATCAACCAAAACTTCACAAGCTTTAATATTTTGAACAACCTCAAATATCAACAATCAAATTCTAGCTTAAACTAAATCTTCAAATGTTTACCATCACACACCCAATTTATTCCCAAAATTACTTCTAAAAGGTTTTAATATCATAAACATCAAAATAAGGATAACCTTTATCAAAATGTGAATGATTTTGAAAACATCTCATATAGAGGGCGTACCGTTACTGTGGAACCTAACGATTAACACTCTGTTAAATAGATGAAGTGGAAGGGTTATCTTATTTGTCTTTACAACGAGCTTATTTCTCATGTGACCCTAGATATCACAGAAATTGTTGTTAGTATTGTCTATGAGGCAATGTGTGGAGCATTCCAATTGTTGTTGATTTTGCTCCTCCACGTGCCTCTATCTCTATTGTTGAAGAAAATCTTAAGCAGATAGCTGGTTTTGCTAACACTGTTGCTGATGATATTGAACGTAACCAGCTAAGTACTGCAGATCTGGGTCATCGTATTCTTACCCATGAACATTATATCTCTCATCTTTCCAAACTTGAAGCTGATCTTAATGAAAAGAGACAATGCAATCACTATCTCAATGAGGAGAATCAAAATCTTGAAGATCGGACCTAAGATCTTCAAAGATAGTTAGACTCCAGGGTACCGGTTGTAGAGTATCTTAAACTTGCAGAGACATTGCATCACATGGCTGAACTTCAAGCTGCAAACAGATCTGATGTGGTGCGAATTGCTATGATTGCCTCAAGAAATGAAGTTAGGACTGCTAATCTGTGTACAAAACATCTTGGTGTTGAACTTGGAGCTCATCTCTCAGGAATTGATGATGAATGGAATCACCACGTCATGTCTCGCTATAACAACCCTCACTTTTTCCTTCTGAATTGTCTATTATGCCCTTAGGGCTTGTGTGCTTTAACGTTAGGGTTGTTATTTAAAACGCAATCAATGAACAATTAAATCAACGTTGACTGGATAGTAATTTTCAGTCGGCAACTCGAACATTAATTAAATTTATAATAGTATATAATAACTTTAATAAATATTTATACGAATATATATAGTTATATAATTAACTTTATAACGAATACAATTATTTTAAAAAAGTGTAGTGACATTTATAAAACTAAGAAAACTATAAGGTAATAATTGTAATTAAATTATAATCATAAATATTAATTATAAAAATAAAATACCGAAATTATTAATTATTTTATATTAAATTCGGATTTAGTTAATTAATTAAAATAAAAGTAAAATTATCAAAGTCTATAATGTTCTTGATAATGATAAGATAAAAATAAAAAATTTAAAAAACCCTTAAAAAGGGGCCGACCATTTTATTAAAATTTTTTTGTATTTATCTTTAATTTCATATCTTATTCTCCAAGCTAGTTATTCGTATAAATACCACTACATGGTTCATAAAATTCTACAAAAAAAAAAAAAAAAACTTGAAGCTCCTCTAAGAACCCTAATATACTTTGTAAGTTCTTCTTTTCTTCTTTTTATTTTTTTTTTATTTTCGGAATTTTTTATACATATATTAGCAGATTTCTTTTTATTGTTTTATTAAATTACATACAACAAAAATAAATATATGTAATACATAATAATAACTATTATGTAATATAAGTTTATGCAACATTACATTTACAGATTTATAAGTCGGAATTATATTTTTAAACAGTTAAAAACGAAATAAATAAATATATACATATATATACGGTATACATAAATAATTGCAAAAAATAAAAATCATACTAATTAAATCATGTGATTATTTTTACAGTAAAGTAACAAACATATGATAATTATTCTGATCAAAATATTATATATATATATATATATATATATATATATATATATATATATATATATATATATTATTAATTTATATTTATTCTTGTTTACCGAAAAAGAGAAAAATACAAAACTAATTGAATACAACTTTATAATTTCTTGGGATCTGATCTAATATCATATTATTATTCTAAAATATTAACATAATTTATATATTTTTAAAATCTTTAGAATAATTATTAATCATTTATTTATAATTCGGTTTACATAAATAATATGTAAATTAGGTTTTATATTCTATAAATACTTAAAAAATAGTAAAAATAATTTTTACAGAATGTAGTAGACTTATAATACTTACTAAAGTTGAAACCCTAATTTATGTATCATTACATATATTTATTCCTAATTTATATTTGTACCGATTTCATTATATAAACATAAAACGAATTACAAATTATATAAAATACCAAAAATAGTAAAAATTACATAAAAATTATTTATAACTGTGATAGAACATATACAAATGATTATAAGTATTATTGGGGAATTATTTATGATTAATTTTGAATTATATATTAAATAAATGTAAAAATTATGTAAAATTTGTAATTAATAATATATTCAATATAAATTTGATCTATAAATTTTTATATAATCCTTATAATAGATAGAAATTATAAAAATTGAAAACCTAATTAATTGGTTTGAATTAGTATTTTATACGTATTTAAACTCGTATTAATGTAAAGAAAGAATAAATACAAGATAAATATAAAAATGTAATATAAATATTTTTATAAAACTTTTATATGTTTATTATGATTATTGGATACTGTGAAAAATATAAAATATGATTTTAAATTAGTCTACCTATTTTTAAGCATTTTAGGTATTAAACGATTCTTGAAAATAATATTTAATGCATAAAAATTAGTATTATTGTATGGAATATTTTTATAAAATTTTGTACAATATTAATTACTGATATATAGTTAATAAAATTTAGTTAGAATTATTAGATAATTATTTATATTATATATATATATATATATATATATATATATATATATATATATATATATATATATATATATATATATATATATATATATATATATAGATAGATAATTGAAATGTAATAATATTTTATAATATAAGGTCTATAGAAAACTTAATCAAATTTATTAAACTTATAAGTTGATATATATTAATTATTAAACACAAGTAATATTATGGTATAAGTATTAAGATATACATATAATATCAACCCTATAATAATAATAAATTATATATATATATATATATATATATATATATATATATATATATATATATATATATATATATTTATATATTAATATATTCTTATGTTATATAAATATAATATAAGTATTATATAAACGTGTCGTATTCCTATACGCACATAACGAGTGAAGGTTATGATCAAAAGATAACGTATGACTTATACGAACTCACCGCTACTTACGGTCATGTGGATGATGTCTAGGTTGCCATGATGGGAATAAGTTTTGGATTAAACGAAAAGTTGTGGACTTATAGTCCAACTGAAAGTTCCTGACCCCCGGTTACATCTGGTCATCCCCGACTTACTTGATAGCATTGAGGTTTGAGAAAAGTTGTACAACGTCTTAATGAAGGATTATAACCCGAACTATCTAAAACTGAAAACCTACTTTAAATGGAAACTTTCCAAAAGTAGAAACTCTTATCATGAACTGTCACTGTTAATATACTTATTATATTAATAAACATACTCTTTATCTATTAGACAATAACTGACCAAACGTTATATCTTTAGGTTGAGATCTCGGTCACTTACTTCCATTCATTTCATTTCTTTGTGCATTAACTTCAACTACTATTTAAATTGAACTTCATAGCCCTACTTTTTACTATTTCATAATTGTTTACAACTTGGGGAGAGACACGTGCTTGCTTTATAACTATTTTACGCTTAGACACAAGTACTCAACTGTTAACTATGCTATCATACTTTGATTCATGCTAGATCCCTACCGTAATATCGTTAATTGCTACGTATAAATGCAAACTTAATTATTGTGAGTATGCCTATTGAGAGTAACGTCTCTAACCATTCGACCGCTGGTCTTTGGTTACATAGTAATGATTCAACAGCACTGACTGTACAAGCTGTCATGGGGTAAATTTGTTTAGTCGCGATATTACAAACCACAGCAACACTTTTAGATTGATATTTCTATATCGATCAACTTTAAACAAAATCTTGTGGTCTAAAACTTTGATTATTATTTATAAACCTGTGAATTTCACTTAACCTTTTGGTTGACACTTTAAGCATGTTTTGTCTCAGGTGACGAGTAAGATGATTGAGCTAGCTGATTGCAACTATGTGATGATAGATTTGATGCTTACATGGAGTCCACATCGTATATTATATTTTATTTCATAAACATTTATTTTACATTTTAATAATGATGTAAACATTTATTAGTGCTTCCGCCGTTTTATTAATAAAGGTTTTATTTTAAAACATCTCATAGAGAGTCGTTCTCGTTTATACAACTGTGTTATGATATGAATGGTCACATTTACCCCTGGTCCATTTTAGGGGTGTGACAGATTGGTATCAGAGCTAGGTTGTTATAGAGAACTAGGATTTTATTTTATGTGTGCCTTATGTGTTAGTTAGGGTGCCTTAGCGATCTATAGGTCTATAACCTTTCTTGTCTTAGTTTTAGTGCTTTTCCTTTACATTTAATTTTGTGCCTTTACGTCTTCCTTAGAATCATTCTAATCCTCTTTCTTTCTTTTCGTTTAGGATGTCTAGCATGTACCCGATCATCATTACCGACACTGAAGAATCCGACTCCGAGGGATCTGTCTGTACGCCCAACTTCTCACCTACTACTCCACCTGCATCACCTACTTACACCCCTGCCACATCACCTGCTTCTCTGGCTTATACCCCAGCTACCCCACCTCCCTCACCCAAGGTCGAGTCTTCTTTAGAAGATGAGGCTTATGATGGTGACACTGAGAGTGACATTCCGGACTCGGATGATGAGATGATGGTAGAGGAGGTTATTGAGGAGGAGGAAGAACCTTTTGAAGATGAACCCGAAGATGAAGAGGGTAAATCCAAGGGTGATAGTGACTATGATGGCCTTGGGATTATTTGTGGTACCGAGGATGAATCTGACCCTGAAGAGATTGAGGAGGAACCTGAACCTCCTACTGCTAAGGCTCCTTCACCATAGATGAAGGAACCTGAGACATCCGCTGCTGATATTACTAGGTCTTTAAAGAAGCCCAAAGCTTCTGAGTTTTCTTACAGTGAGTACGACCATGCTATTACCCGGTGTGATATTATGAACCTGCAATGCTCACCGACGACATGAACGTGAACAATGGGTAAAGATGGATAAACATCAAGACTATCATAACAATGATGTAAAGAGGGTCTATGATATGTTCTCCCAAATGTTTGCTAAGCAAGAAAAGAGGATTGCGGAGCTCGAAAAGTCTATGATGTATGTCTTGGGCTACTTCAAATAGCAACACAAACCTCCCACTCAAAAAAAGGACTGATGATCTTTAGGATTTTGTTTCTTTTCATTATTTCTATTACATTCATGTAAAGGCTTTGCCTACCGTTCTTTTCATTTTAGTATAATAAGGATGTTTATATCCACTCGTTATTAATAAAAGTCAAGTGTTTTTTTTAATATCTTGTCTTATCTTACCTTATCTGTATGTGTGTGTTGTGTGATTATTATGAATTTTGATCGCAAAATTATAATTATTGCACCAGAACTCTTCAACTAATACTTTATTTATGTACTGAAGAAAATGGCCTGTGGTGCACAAACAAACAACAACAACACTACTCCCAACATCACTCTCTCTGCCGAGCAATTTCAGATGCTCTTGGCTTCCGCTCAAGGAAACCACGGCAATAGCAATCAAAACAACAATAGTCAACAGAATCTCCTCAAACCTTGTTCATACAAGGATTTCTTAAACTGCAAGCCTCCAAGCTATAAGGGAACTGAGGGACCGGTCAAACTAACTCGGTGGTTTAAAAAGCTTGAGTCTATTTTCAGGATGTTTAATTGTGCAGACGCCGACCGCGTCAAGTTTACTACAGGATCTTTATCTGGTGATGCACTGACTTGGTGGACCGCATATTCTCAAATTGTGGAACTTGATGCTGCAAACGCCATCCCATGGGCTGTCCTAAAAAGAATGATGACGAAAAAGTACTGCCTGAGAAATCAGGTCCAGAAAATGGAAAGTGAGTTCTGGGAACTCGAGATGAAGGGTACTGACATTGAGGCTTATACCAACTACTTCTTTAAGTTGGCTACATTGTGCTCCGATATGGTACCTACTGAATACAAGAAGATTGAACGATATGTTGAAGTTCTGCCTGATGAGATTCATGGTAATGTGATAGCTTCCAGTAAGGAGACCATCGATGGTATGTGTCACGACCCGAAAAATTTCGACTAAATTTGAACCAAACTCACGATACGATTTCATATTTTTGACACGATAAGAAAAGTCTGTTAGGTTGAGTCTCAAAAATTTTGAATTGTTTTCATATATGTCAGGACCCTTAGGATGAATATCGTATGAATGTGTGTGAAAGTAGGAAGATTGTAGAGAGAAAACTAGAATTCTATTCCACAACTTTCTTGAACACCTTTACAAAACTTTGGCTATGTGTGTGAATTGCTCACATCTAAGGTTGCCTTGTGGGATATATATAGCCCTCGTCTATATCCTACCATTACAAGGCTTAGCACACAATCTATGCAATTCCCGGGGTCCTAACAATCTCCCCCTTTGCATTGATTGTGTGCAAAAATTTAGCAACCTTACAAATTACATACAAAAAATCTAAAACTACAAGTCTAGTCTTCAATTCATGTATGTAGCCGTTGTTGACGAACTTGAATTTCTTGAATTCTTGGAGCTTCAACGGACTTCTTGATAATCTTCTTTGAATTTGTAAATTGTTGAAGATCTCGTACTTTCCCTTATATCTCCCCCTCAAAATGTGATTAACCCTTAAGTATATTTTGACCTGAGAGGGAAAGGGTATCAGAGCCTACGCAGAGATAATCGGCATTGAATCTTCATGCATAGCTCCCCCTTGACTAATGCGGAAACTTAATCAAGGTATCAGAGTCAGGAATCGTGGTAAGCATGTATTCACTCCCACTGGAAATAATAATCGATGCTCCCCCTGGAAGTAAGAACACTTTCTCCCCCTTGACAAGTTACGTCAGTCAAGGTATGATGTTTAGCATCTCTTTGAAGACCGGGTTCCATACTGAAGTATATGGAAACCGTAATGAAGTTAAATCATCATTATTTGAAATACCACTGGTAGGTATTATCAATTTCATCTATAGATTCTTCACTCCACTTTGTCGGGACACTTGGTTTAGCTTTTGAGAATAGTTCTGGTGGTAGTGAAGGGAATGAAGTTTTAGCCATGTTCACAGATCTTGGCTTAAACTTGATCAACTCTTGAAAAGAGTATTTGGTTTTTGTTGTTGTGGAAATGTGTGTGGTGCAATCTTTGATTGACACTTGTTTCAGAAACTGAATCTTTGAGGTTTTAGAAACTAGGTCAACTTTGGTGCGAGGGTTTTTCTCGGACCTATGGATGACTTCTTGGTTTTGTGTGGAAACCAACCATATTGATCACGATAACCCGTAATCTCTCCATTCTCCCCGCATGTGGTTTTCAGAAATGGACGATTCACGTTGGTTTCATAACTGGAATAAATCTTTTTGCTCGAGGAAAATGTTGTCTTGGGTTTAGAAACCGTAGGAGGAGTGGATTTCGTCTTCATGACCTTCTTCTCAACTGTTTGAGGAGAATCTGGAATCGTTGTCGCTGATTTATCCACTACTGATATCGGATCAGTATTAACTCCCAGTGACACCATATTGGGTTTCAAAATTGGTTTAACATCTAACTCCTTTTGTAACTTGGAAAAGCGTTCCTCAAAATCACGAGTTAATGTTTGATTTTGAATCCGAGCATGATCAAGATCATTACGAAGTTGAGTGATGATCTTTGAATCAAGCTCACGTTCCTTGGAAAGTATTATATATATATATATATATATATATATATATATATATATATATATATATATATATATATATATATATATATATATATAACAACCTGTGAATGAAGATCCTGAATAATGTGAGCGTTACTCTCATCTTTTTCTTTGTAAGTCTTTGCTTGACTCTCTAAGTCAGTTTAAAGAGTAGTCACTTGCTTTTGAATCTTTTCAGATTCTGATTTACTGTAAGCAATAAGAGATTCCAATTCTTTGATTTGAGCTTGCAGCTTGGAAATCTCTGAAGATGTCATTTGATCTTCTTGTTCTCTCATTTGTTGAACTTCTGTTTGAAGTTGTTGATGAAGTTTGTGTTGTATAAAGATACAATTGGAACGTTTGCTTCTGTTGTGGCATGAACAACCATATTCATAATGTTCAGTTACTTCAATAGAGGATGGTTCTGGGGGAGTAATTAATAAAGGAATCGACTCAAGTGGAGTAGCTTTTGTCGCTTCCACAAATCTGATAAAAGCACATTTTTCGGGAGTGTTGTAGTAACAAGAACATCTCTTGTCTCGATGATTAAATCGTTCAATGAAATCGGGTGTCATCATCACGAAACGTTGAATAATATCAAGTATTATCACCTTTTCTCCCCCTCAAAATATGATTCCGGTGAATCAAATTTTGTTTTTGAACGTTTCGTTGACTTTTGTTAAGTCCTCATTAGCCTAGATTCGGAAATGGACTGTTCTGGCAAGGAATCAGATTCTGTAAAGGACTAAAATTGTCAAATAAGTTCCCAGATTCGGTATAGGATCTGTCTTGCACAAGTCTGAAACTATCAGGGACTAAAAGTGACAATTTTGTCTTCTGATTACCAAACTTGGGCTCAAGTTGCTTCTTGGGCCAAAGGCAGATTCGGTAAGCCCACTTAGTAACCAAATGAGATTCGGTAGTCCAACTAGTAGCTTTGTGAAGCCCAATATCAAAGTAACTCTTTAAAGAATAATACAGAATCACTACCGAATATGGAAGCAATACCAAATGCAATAACTAAGCCGGATACCGAAGCTTATAAAAATCAACACCGAAGCGAATATCGAGGCTAATACCGAAACTGATGAATATGAACAATATCGAGTGTCCAACTGCTTCAATTTCAATACTGAATGTGTTCTTCACACATTAAGGTCTCCATCATCATCGAGTATGCATCTGTTACTTCAAATATTTTCAATTTACTCGAATTAGTTCTCAAAACTGATCCTAGAAGCAACCTTATGCAGCGATTAGTGATTTGTTGATGCAAATTGAAGATTAAACAATCTCAGATTCATTTAAATCACGAAGAACAGTGACTTCCTTCAATATACGAAGTTGAAACCGAAAATCGTGAATTAGATGTTTTCACATCTCCATCTCAACATGAAATATGTTGTAAAATCATCAACAAATACTTGACAAGTATCTCCTGGATCTGAAACAACTTATAGAACACGAATTTGAAAGATCCAAATCGGTTTGACTTTTTCTGTCCGTACCTTTGACTTCAAAAATCGAACTCGTTTTAGCAAATTAGGAGCTCAGATTTTAAACGTAGTTTCACGATGTGATTATGATCCGGAGGGTAAAACGTTATGAGTTTATGAAGAACGAAGTGCTCGATTTGATTCGTGATAAATTTGAAACTGTTAATCGAAACAAACTGATATCGAGTGTTTACTTGTAGTTAAGAATCACGAATTTGATTGCAAGATGTGTTGATGAAGATCAATTGATGAAGTTGAATTAGATTCGGTATGTGTGTATGTACAGCACTCAAAATAGAAGTGATAATCTGATGATGATCGGTTTTGAATCTGTTGTTGTGATATGAATTTATGTTGAAGAAGTTGATCGATGAATTTAGGATTTGGTATTGTGTAATTTGATCGATGTTCTGTAAGTATACAGGAGAGAGAGATAGAATGATAATGATGATGTATCTCTGTATTCGGTATAGTAGATGTGTAGGGTTAGGAGAAAAGATTCGGTATTTTTTATTTTTTTTATTTTTGTGAAAATGAAATATGATAAGTATTTTTATAAGATTCAGTAAATTTGGATTCGGTAATTTTTGAGTTGAAGATTCGAAGATTCGGATCGAAGATTGGATGAAGATATGAAGAAGAGTATGAAGATTCAATGAAGATTTGAAATTCGATATGAAGGTGGTTTGAAGATACACACGATATTCGTAAGGATCTTCTTAGATTCGGTAAAGGAACTAGCTCCGATACCAAATGTCAGGACCCTTAGGATGAATATCGTATGGATGTGTGTGAAAGTAGGAAGATTGTAGAGAGAAAACTAGAATTCTATTCCACAACTTCCTTGTGAAGATTGTAGAGAGAAAACTAGAATTCTATTCCACAACTTCCTTGAACACCTTTACAAAACTTTGGCTATGTGTGTGAATCTCACATCTAAGGTTGCCTTGTGGGATATATATAGCCCTCGTCTATATCCTACCATTACAAGGCTTAGCACACAATCTATGCAATTCCCGGGGTCCTAACAATATATGCAATTACCCCTCGACTGTTCTCGATGATTCACGGACGACTATTTGGAAATAGATAACATATATATTTAAATATGTATGTATGTATATATATATATATATATATATATATATATATATATATATATATATATATATATATATATATATATATATATATATATATATGAGTTGTATTCCCTTAAATCCAATAATTTGCTTGAAAGTCAACGGACCAATCAGAGCGTGACATGTGGCGCGACAATCACATGTGATTGAAAAAAAAATTTCAAATTTTTTTTTTAAAATTAAAAAAAAAATTTAATTTTTTTTTAAATTTAGTATTTCAAATCCAATCACATGTGATTGTAAAACCCAATCACATGTGATTGAAAAAAAAATTCAAATTTTTTTTTTAAAAAATTCAAATTTTTTTAAAAAAAAATTTAACCAGAAACAAACTTTAATTCGGTGATTTGATCAAGTTTGTTAGCATTTCATGATCATATCTTCAAAATTTCAGAATTTAATTCGTTGATTTGATCAAGTTTTGATAAAAAACTTGGTGTTTAATGATTTTAGCACAAATTTACTGAAATTTGTCATTTTACTAAAAATAAAAATTTCAATCACATGTGATTGGATTTGACATGCAGAATCACATGTGATTGGGTATTACAATCACATGTGATTAGGTATTACAATCACATGTGATTTACTGCATGTCAAATTCAATTACATGTGATTGAAAAAAAATTTCGTAAAAAAATTTTTCGAAAAAAAAATTCGAACAAAAATTTTTTTTTTTGAAAATTTTTATTTTTTTTTATTTTTTTCAATCACATGTGATTATCGCGTCACGTGTCGCACTCTGATTGGTCCTTTGAATCTCAACTTAAAAGTTGGTTTCATTTGAATATTCCTCATATATATATATATATATATATATATATATATATATATATATATATATATATATATATATATATATATATATATATATATATATATATATATATATATATATATATATATATATATATATATATATATATATATATATATATATATATTATAATTTGAAATATAATTTGAAATATTATACGATTTAATTATTAGAATTTATATTGTAAAATAAAATAAAATATGATATTATAATAATTATTATTTGAAATATATCATTATATATAATTGAAATATATTAAATATATATATGTAATTTCAAATTTATTTAGTAAACGACGGTGACACTCATTTATCATTCGATCGATATTAAATAAGTTAAAAATGAATTTATGTGATTTTAAAATAAACAGTGATCAGAAAATGAGTTATATGAATTATAAGCTTAATAAAAGTATATTTAGGAGTTACTTGTTAAATTTTAACACTTTTTATATTTTACCCGAGATCGAGCGCGGACCGTTGATTTAATTTTTATTTAATAAATTTTAATCAATTAATAACCATTTTTATAAAATAATTACTAAAATAAATAAAAATAGTTAATTTAAAAATTTGGAATTTTTAGGAACACTTTTATATTTTAACTGTTTAGCAATGGACACTTTTATATATATTTTAACTATTCGTGAATAAACTGTCGGTACTAACAAACAAATATCAGGAGGCTATCCTATTGCATTCTTTTTAATTATTCTTTGAACTCACTGTTTTGCTTTTTACTTTTGTTCTTTCACTAAAAATCATATAACATATAATATATATATTCATATGCATGTGTAATGAGAGTCATCACCACCACAAACAATTAACTCACAGGATTCTAAATATTGTTACTGTTTTTATTTTTGATGTCCCACCAATTATACTCTATATATGCATATTTATACAGTTATGCATATGAAGAAAAGCACCAAACCCACTTTTATTTTCAATATTAAGAATCACCATTTTTTTGTATTGTTTCCTGTTTTCGTGGCCGACACCGAACAACACCATCCATCCTCTTCTTCTACTTATACCATCTTCAACCATTTTCTTCAAGCATCCATACACTACCGCTTCTTGCTCGTTGTTACAACTCGTCGAGAACCACCATAATCCGTTATAAAACACAACCACCATTTAAGAGATGAAGTGATGCCACTGTTGTTCGATAACTCACATCACAAAATGTCCAGCTCTTCATTGGTATGTATCGATGTGAATCACCATCTATGTGAATCACCATCTATGTGAATCACCTTCACCCACTTCAAGCTTATCACCACCCAAGAACACCAAACAACCACCTCCTACGACAACCACCACCTCATTCTCTCTCCCTCTCTTCTTTTCAAACAACAAACTCCATTGAAGGCTACAACTACTACTAGAGTGTGCTTCTATTTTGGCCAAAGGAAACCGGCTATCACCATTTAATTGATATCTGCTACCACCATATGACTGCTGCAGTTTTCCACATACTATTTCTGTCAAACGCCATCATCGAAACACAACCCAATTCGACCACAACTGTAAGACCCTAATATTTATTGTACAAAAGTGTAAATAAGGTACATGAAGTGTGGGAAGCAGTGTGTAATTAAACTATGATCAGAGACGGTTCAGACCTTTGTGCGCGCCGCGCACACTTAATGGAGCGCGCCGCGCACTGTTCCTGTTGGCAGATTCTGTTTCTTTTAATTAAATATTTTGGAAGGGATTTTTGGTAAATTCACTTAGGGACGAGTTTAAGACCACTAGATCAGATCTTGGGGTGTCATTTACTCTACTTCCAACAACCTCATCCCTTCTACATCAATTTTAGAGAGAGAGAGAGATTTCTAGTGTGAGAAAGCTCAAGCAAAGAAAGAAGAAGCTAGTTTTGGGTCTTAGCTCGAGTTATAAAGTTGTTCATCTCATCACTAGCTACGTTTTAATTGTGGTGGTAAGTCCTAATCTTGATTTCCTTAGTTTAATTTGTTCAACGGTTAGGGTTTTGGGTTAGAGATAATGATAATGCTAAAAACGAACATATATTTCATAGCATTATTCCTCAAGAAAGACAAGCTTTTAGTTGCAATTGTTCTATTTACAAGTAATATTCGTTTAAAATAATAAAAGGTGAAGACAAAAGATAGATTCGACGAATTGAAGACGCAAACGACCAAAAAGCTCAAAAGTACAAAATACAATCAAAGAGGTTCCAATTATTGATAAGAAACGACTCGAAATTACAAGAGTACAAGATTCAAAACGCAAAGTACAAGATATTAAATTATTCGCAAAGACGTTCGAAAATTCAGAATCGGGACCAGAGTCAACTCTCAACGCTCGACGCAACGGACTAAAAATTACAAGTTAACTATGTATATAAATATAATATAATATATAATTAATTATATAAATTATATATATATTATATTTATATAATAATCCGTCAGCAAGAAAGGCTCCAAAATGGTGTGAGCTGTAAAATCGAACTCCGCGACTTGCGGAGTTCAAAGAGGGAAAAGGCCGCGACTCGCGGAGCTCACCTGGACTCAAATCCCTATAAAAGCAAACGCAGTTTGATCGCAAAAATATTCAAAAAATAAGGGATTTGAATATTTTTGAATTATGCCAATAGAGATAGATTGAATTTTTTTGTAATTATTAAAACCTTGGGTTACATTCAGTCGACATCCTGGTGTAATTATTAAACAGAGTATTAAAATCTTGTTACAGTTTAAGTCCCCAATTAGTTGGAATATTTGACTTCGGGTGACGAGGACACTCGCGCTTTATATTTATGACTGATGGACTGTTATGGACAAAAACCAGACGGACATATTAATTAATCCAGGACAAAGGACAATTAAACCATGGGCATAAAACTAAAATCAACACGTCAAACATCATGATTACGGAAGTTTAAATAAGCATAATTCTTTTATTTCATATTTAATTTCCTTTATTTTATATTTAATTGCACTTCTAATTATAGCACTTTTATTTATTGTTATTGTATTTAATTGCACTTTTAATTATCGTACTTTTTAATTATCGCAAGTTTATTTTATCGCACTTTTATTTATCGCAATTTCATTATCGTTATTTACTTTACGCTTTAAATTAAGTCTTTTATTTATTTTTAATATTTTACATTTGGTTTTAACTGCGACTAAAGTTTTTAAAATCGACAAATCGGTCATTAAATGGTAAAAACCCCCCTTTATAATAATAATATTACTTATATATATATTTGTATTTTTATAAATTTAAACTAATATAGCGTTAAGCTTTGTGAAAAAGATTCCCTGTGGAACGAACCGGACTTACTAAAAACTACACTACTGTACGATTAGGTACACTGCCTATAAGTGTTGTAGCAAGATTTAAGTATATCCATTCTATAAATAAATAAATATCTTGTGTAAAATTGTATTATATTTAATAGTATTTCCATGTAAAATATAAGCTATTTTATATACACCTCGCATAACATCAAGTATTTTTGGCGCCGCTCTCGGGGAACTTAAACGCCGAAAGCGCAACGCTAATATATATAAAAAAAACAAAAAGATTTTTATTTTTTTAGTTTACTTTTATAAAAATACGTTTTTATAAAAACACGTTTTATATATTCGAAAATATAAAAAGAAAACAAAAATATAAATATTTTTAAGAGTTTGTTAAATATTTAAGTTTTATAAAGTTTCTTTATTTTTATTTTATAAAAATATAAGTTTTATTTATTTTGTTTTTATTTTAAACATAAAATCAAAAAGAAAAAAAAACATTTATAAATCTAGTTTTAAGAGTTTTATTTATAAAATTATAAAATATTTCTATTTTTATTTTAGGTTTTAAAATATAAGTTTTATTAAATTTATATAAATATATTTTATTTAAAATAGAAAAATAAATAAATAAAATATAAATAAAACTGACCTGTTGAATTTTGACCTGCATCCCGTCTGAGCCTGAACCATCCACGACTCGCGGAGCTATTGAACCGGACCAACCGCGACTCGCGGAGCCGTCTGACACGGGTTACACAGAACCATAATTTCGCATTAATTACGTAATTATTATTATTATTATTAATTAAAAACTCTAATTAGGTTTTAATTTTTAATTAATTAAGTTTAGTTTATTTATTTAATTTGTATATTTAGTTTAATTAATTTAAATAAATTATAAAATTAACACTCTTAATAAATAAATAATATAAAAATAATATTTTTATAAAAATTGTACTTTTTACAACTTTTAGTATATTTTTATATTTTGTCCCCTTTTAATTGTTTTAACGTAATATTTGTGTTTTTCTCTAGTTTTTAGTTTTAAACATAGTTTTTGCCATAGTTATTTTTACTTCAAGATTTTTAGGCTTTGCCGTAAAATCCCTTAAGTGCCTTTTCTTTAGACTAAGATTTAAGTGCTTTAGAATTTTGCGACGCCCTTTTAAGTTTTAGTTTCTTTTTAAGTTATTTCCATTTGGGATATAGTTTTACTTGTAAGCTTTAATATTTTTAGACGCCTTTTACCTATGTATCAATTATCATTCCAATTAGTAATCTCAATTTGCGATTATAATTTTAAGTTAGTGATAGTAATAAGGTTGGGTTAGTCGAGTGTTTTTAAGTTCTATAAGTCATTTCTTTTTATTTCTTATTTTCTGACGCCTTTTATTTTTCAACCCTTTTCTTTTTCTTTTTCGATGCTCTCTTTTTCTTTCTTATTTCTCGCAATTCTAGTTTTAGGACATAGATTTTTATTCTACTTATCTAAATTTCTTAAAATTACGAAAATTTATTTTAAGTGGTTAAATTGATAGACATCAAAATTTTCTAGTTCGTAGTTATAGTTGGATTTGTACGTGGACCGGGTTATTGGAGCCAAACAGTCCTCATTTATATTGAGACCAAACGAATCCTGCCCCTCTGCTGCATCTTTTGGTTATTCGAAACGTGGGCAAAATCAGAAAAGTCTATTAATTGGATAACTTATATAATTTTTCTTTCCTTTTAAAAACTAATAGGATATTCAGTGAATGCACCGAGCAAGACGTTCACCACCTTTTGTACGTTCACCACCTGTAACTAGATCAAGACATTTAGCAAATATTACCGCCGTTGATTTTCCTTTAGAATCATCATCCAGTCGACCAAGTACTCCAATTCAAATTTTCGATAATCCATTTTTTGAACCCGACCTCACAATTGAGAATTCGGATAATATTCAGGGACAATTCATAGATCCTGAACCATTAAATTTTCCTCCGGAACCACCAATCATTCAAACAGAGATTGTGGAGGAACGGACCATTAAATCAGAATCCTCTAGTGATTCAGATTCAACAAATTCAATCATGGAAAATCTGGAACCTTTAAGTATGGAAGACCGAATGAGAGCTAAACGCACTGGCCAAGGTCACGCAATTACTCATCCATATATTAATGCGCCAGATTATGAAATCAAAGGACAAATTCTACATATGGTGACTAATCAATGCCAATTTAGTGGTGCGCCGAAGGAAGATCCAAATGAACATCTTCGTACCTTTAATAAGATCTGCACTCTATTTAAAATAAGAGAAGTTGAGGATGAACAGATATATCTCATGTTATTTCCCTGGACTTTAAAGGGAGAAGCCAAAGATTGGTTGGAATCGTTACCTGAAGGGGCGATTGATACATGGGACGTTTTAGTTGAAAAATTTCTTAGACAATTCTTTCCGGCATCTAAAGCCGTAAGACTTCAAGCAGAAATTGTTACGTTCACACAGAAACCGAATGAAACTCTATA